>NC_142941.1:20388194-20415694 GCF_046866305.1 Octopus bimaculoides | reverse complement strand
CTAAATTAGGAAAAAACAACAACAAATATACGAGTTTGAATTAATTATATTTATAATCGGAGTAAAACAACCGAGTGAACAATTTGGCGATTATTAACGTATCTTTTAAAACAGGAATGAAGTAACTGAGTAGAGAAATGAATTATCAACTTTCACTTCGTAGCAAGCATTTTATTGTCATAAGAAAAAAAAAGTACTGTATTCTATACTATCTCAGTTCGTCCGCCTCTCGAAAGTTAGATAACAACTCATCTAGTGTCATGTCACAGTAGGAGCTTAAATCAATATTTCATACTCTAAAACTTTTTTCTCAACGATACATAAAAATTTAAGAAAGATTTGTATTTAATAATTTCAGGAGTCACAGCAGAAGTATTTTCAACATGACTTCTGTAAGAAGAGCAAAGATCATTTTCAAGTTTTTAAAATTTGATTTGATTTTGCAGGCATCAACATGATTCTCAAACCCGTCATTTTTTGGATGGTTTGAGAAATAAGGCGAAAATTTTGTATACACTTGAAATAATAATAATGACAATAATAATAATAATAATAATAATAATAATAATAATAATAATAATAATAATAATAATTGATAAATATGGAGACCCGAGAATTGAGATCGTTAAGATGCAGCAGCTACCAGAGTCAAACATGAAGGTTGTCCCTATTGTGATCGGAGCATTGGGTTCAATACCACCTAACCTGAAGAAACATCTGGAAACTTTAGAAATACCCTGCAATCTAGGTGTATTGCAGAAATGGGCATTACTTCGAACTGCAAACATATTGCATAAAGCACTGTCTGAGGTCCTTGCTGTGATTTGACAGACAGTACAAACCCCCGGTAGACATAACATCTTCAATCAACAACATCACGATGTTGGATACTGTGCGACGTCTTAAATAATAATAATAATAATGGTATCAAATTTTGCCAGAAGGGCAGCCATTTTTGGGGAGGGGATGTGTCGATCACATTGACCCCAGTGTTCAACTCGTATTTAATCCATCGCCTCAAAGGATAAAAGGTAAAGTCGACCTCGGAGGAATTTGAACTCACAACAACAATAATAATAATCCTTTCTGTTACAGGCACAAGGCCTGAAATTTTAGGAGAAGGGACTAGGCGCTTACATCAACTCCAGTGTTTTGCTGATACTTAATTTATTGACCTCGAAAGGATGAAAGGCAAAGTCAACCTCGGTGGAGTTTGAACTCAGAACATAAAGACTGGTGAAATGCTGCTAAGCACTTTGCTCGGTGTGCTAACGATTCTGCCAGCCCACCGCCTTGCTCAATAATAATAATAATAATAATAATAATAATAATAATAATAATAATAATAATAATAATAATAATAATAATAATAATAATAATAATAATAATAATAATAATAATAATAATAATAAATATTCAGACAAATACATAACAAAAACACCAGGACTTACAAATATATATAACATACAGAAAATTGCACTACTGGGTACTGCACACATTCTACGCAAAACACTTTCAATACAGTAAACATAAGAGCACCACAGCAAACCACAGCACATACCCAAGGCGCACAGAGCTGCGCTCGGTAGTGAAGTGAAAGCACGTTATAAAAATAAAACTACTGAATAATAATAATAATAATAATAATAATAATCTTTTGCCCTGATGCAATGCCAACCAGTGGCTCTCTTGGCGTTTGATCTACACTGGTTTGAAGTGTTATGTACATGTTTTGTCATGGTATAAAAGATGGGCTACAGCAAATATTCTGCTCAATACCATAGATTTTATTGTCACTTCCTTAACTTTAACCAGTTGAGCATGCTCCTTAGAGGTTGATGATATGTGAATCTCTGAATACGAGCAGAAGTGGTGGGGGAGCATCAATTCTTTGAAGTTTGAATAATTCACCACTGGAAACGTGGGTGTTTCGTTCATCATCCTTAAAAAAAACCTTATTCAGGGACCTTTTGAGTGAGATGGGCTACTCGACCTGAAGAAGATTTTAACTGGGCCCCCACCTGTAAGATCATGCACAGTTTATCTTGATATGAGATCACCATGTCGCGCACATATGGTTGTGATGTATGTGCCTGGTCTCCCCTTATTAGACGGGTAGTCATTATGGGTATACTGGGTTTTGTATATTTGTACCCCAGTGTCACTTTGATGCCGTACTCTGCTCTCTCACTCAATAATAATAAGAATAATAATGATAATTATTTCTACTATAGGCACAAAGCCTGAAATTTGGTGTGAGGGGACTAGTCGATTGCATCAACCCCCAGTCCTCAACTGGTAATTATTTCATTGACCCCCCAAAAGGATAAAAGGCAAAATCAACCTCAGCGGAATTTGATTTCAGAACGTAAAGATGGGTGAAATGCTTAGCAGCATTTTGTCCGGAGTGCTAACAATTATGCTAGCTGGCCGCCTTAATAATAATAATAAATGCCCTGATGCAGTACCAGGCAGTGGTTCTCATGGCTTCTGATCTTAATTGATTGGAAGTGTTATCATGTACACTGTTTTGTCTTGGTATAAAAGATGGGCTACAGTAAATATTCTGCTCAATACCACAGATTTGCTTGTCATTTGTTTGACCTTAACCAGTTGAGCATGTCCCTTGGTGGCTGACAATATGTGCATCTCTGATCACGAGCAGAAGTAGTGGGGGAGCATCATAGCCATGTGTTGAAGTTTGGATAATTCACCTTTGGAAACAGGGTATCTTGTTCATCATCCTTAGACAACCCTTATTTGGGTACCTTTTGAGCGGGTAGTCATGATGGGTATCCTGGGCTTCGTATATTTTACCCGAGTGTCACTTTGATGGCATGCACTGCTCTCTCACTCAATGATGATGATGATTATAATAATGATGATGATGATGATGATGATAATAATAATAATAATAATAATAATAATAATAATAATAATAATAATAATAATAATAATAATAATAATAATAATGTTTCTGGCTCAATTAATCATATTGTTTCTGGCTGCCCAGTCCTGGATAAGAAGGAATATATTTACAGACACGACAGAGTTTGGACTTAAAAATACTGGAAGCTATGCCAATACTATGGAATAAGGATATGACGTACGACTTCTCGTGGTCATTGTTATATCTGAACTGTTATGATATCAAACGTTCTTGATGTTCTCTTATTACTCTCCAACTGTGTATCTTCAACTAGCACTCCACGATATCTCTATTCAATAATTCCTACGACCTGTACACTATGATTGCGCATATGACAGTCTTCTCAGATGGGTCTGTGCATGCTCATTTATACTAACTAGTATAGTATACTTACCCATTAACAGGGGTGTACAGATTCCCCATACAACAATTAATTTCTTACTTACGTACAAAGCCACAGATTTACAAAGAAGAATGAGATTGTTCTTGCATTTTTTCAAAGCATGAAAGATATATTACAATACAACTCGATAATACTGATTTCTTTCGTCTGGCGATAAGTCATTTAATTTGTTTGAAGTATGATGATTATTAACCCTAAAACCTATTCAGTTGATAATTTGATCATTCATACTCTGAACGTCTTTATAAAAAGAGATCCTATTGATGATTTCTTGTATTCTTAAACTATAGAAAAAAATTATAAGATTGTATATACTCCAGTACTGATTCTTCTATCCATGACCCTTTTAGAAAGATATACTAAAATAGAATACATTACTGTATATGATAGGGATCTTATCAGAGCAAGTACATGTGGTTAAGTTGAAACTGTAACCAGGAATGCACTTGGATTCGATCCATTTACCATTCATCAACTGCAGGTATACTTCAGAATTTGGTGACATCACGTTATATTGATCGGTACAAACTGCAATGAAATGAGATGTTCAAACATTTATGTAGAATAATTAAGAAAAGGGAAAATTTACAATGAACTGTCTAACGAACTTCATTTTTTGTTTGCAACGTATTGCATACCTCCAGCATCATCGACTTCAATTCCAAATAAAACCCATTCGCCACAAAATTCGGTGTCGCTATTGTTGGTTTCCTTCACTCGATTATAATGTATAAGTAAGTACAATCTGTAGCCTCAAGAGAATACAAAAGCTAAAGCAGTTTACATTTCTTAAAATATAATATAACTAAACAAAATAGCTTTTCTGAAATTCTTTCTTTAAATTATCTAAGTATTAAGTTGAATATGCCATATGCTGTGTGGATTGTGTGATATATGAAAAACAAAATCAAATGCAGTTATATTTAATAATGCATCATAAATAGCATATAAGAAAAATGTCTAAAACCAAATTTCTTTTTGTTGTCTTTGGTTAAATTTTAGTTCAATACTTCATCAGACAGTTCATCCTGTTATGCCTGAACATAGTAAATTACTCTATTTTAAAGCCTTACATCATAAAAGATGTCTTATATTTAATAACTTGACAACATGAGTTGTATTAGGACCTGGATTGCATCAAAATCTCTAGTAATACACAGTTTTTTTCTAGAATTTAATTACAGTTGCCACTTCGTTAAAGTTTTCTCTACTAATTAACTAATCGTATGTGTTAGTGTCCAGTGTCTATGTATGACTTGATTTTTTTTTTTATTTGTTTATTAAATTTCTTCTAGAAGCAAGGACAAAATGCTTCATACTGAAATCCTCCTGAGAGCTAGGATTTATAGCGTTGAGGCTTGAATCCTTTGTCACCTTCTCCACCGATTTGACCATATGAGTCAGATGCCTAAAAGGGTCCTTTTCAGTGAGATCGAGACTAGAAGTAGGCTTCATAGACCACCAAAACTTCGTTTTCTCATTTTATGCAATGTCCGTCCCAGTCGGTTGGAGCTCCTGATTTAAAATCGGAAGTATGAAGGCCTGTGTGTTATGTTGGATTAGAGCACTTTGAAACCAAATGCAGGAAACCGCATGAAGAGAGGAGGATAGGTTATCATCAAGCCCTTGCAGCTGTTGCACAGGATCATTTTCAGTGCTTTCAATGCCACAAGATCTGCTTATCTTGTCAGCCACGTCCGCTACCATGAGTAACAATGTGCTGCACGTGGAGGAGGATGAATGTCTTGGATCGACTCTGTCCTCACCTTTGATGAATTGTCATAAGCAAGTAAGCAAGCAAATAGAAGTGTCATTTGTATTTACCCCAGTGGAGTCTTTGGGGGGGGGGGTTGTATTGTATATTATTTTGATAAGAGAATATGTTAAATACATAATGAAGTCAGTGGATCCTACTTTGAAGAAGATTGGAGTTTTGTACTTCTGTGAAGTTATTTCTAGGAAATATTCTAAAACATTTTAGAATGCAGCTTGTATATGTAAGTGTATATGCGTGCTTCCATCTGGAGTGGGGTGAGGGTGAGTTATAGTTTTACCTACTTGTGCGTTTTACACATTGGCACTCTTCCTTTCTAAACTCATATCCCACTTGACAATCTTTCTGGGTTTTTGTACAATCTACAAAACACGAAAAAGAAAGAAAAGAACTTTTCAGAACTCAATTTTTGTAAAAGAGATTTTATGTAACATTAATAGGATGTTAGTCACTAAGGTACAATGATTATAAAAACAAATTCCTGCATGACATCTATTTAAATAAGTCATTAATATGAATAGATATTGCCAACTCTTGGTATTGAGCAGATAATATAATTAACATATGATTGTAACAAATTTCTAATTTGACTGGAAATAATACAAGACTGAAAAGTCTGTAATCAGTACTCGTTACCGACACAAGTGTGTTAATTGCCAAAGCTGTCAAGAACCCAATCTTCATCATTGTAAGTAGTAGAGATTTGAAAGAGAACCGCTGTAATACTGCAAAATCGATGAGTATATTGGACACCGAGATAAACTTTTATGACAAACATTTATTTGTCTCGCTAGTCTTACATATATATATATATATATATATATATATATATATATATATATATATATATATATATATATATATATATATATATATATATATATATATATATATATATATAGATAGATAGATAGATAGATAGATAGATAGATATAGATATACATACATACATACATACATACATACATACATGCATACACACACACACACATACATACATGCATACACACACACACACACACACACACACACACACACACACACATACAGACATACATACATATATATATATATATATATATATATATATATATATATATATATATATTTGCATACATATATATGTATATGTATATGTACCGTGATCTCTTTCATTCTGTTTTAATATAAAAGTCATCTCAGTTTCATAGTATCTGTCAACTATTCTTCTACACTTAAACAATTAACTTTAATCCTAATCAAGCAATAAAATGAGTGCGATTTATTTCTTACTCGGCAAAGACCCAAAATTTTCGACTAAGTAAGTGGAAAATTGTAATTTTTTTCTGCATTTTCATTGAACATTGTTGGTATAAGTGAAGTGAATAACATTAAGAGGGAACTAAAGTCGCATCGTTGTGCACGAATAAATATATGGCTAAAAGAAACCATATCAGTACTTTGATTCTATTTCTGCTAAATTGTATTACTTTATGCAAAGGGAAATATAGAGAAATAGTAATCATGTTAGCAATACATGACATATGCAACAACATTCAAATGTAATTGAAACAGAGTTGCGAACTCAGGTTGCGCAAGATTACCACAACGTTCAACTTCTTGTGGTTAGTGTTATTAGTAAGGTAGTGAGGTGGCAAGATCGTTAGTGCATCGTACAACATGCATAGCGACATTTTTTCCAGGTTTTTACGTTCTGAGTTCAAACCCTGCCAAAGCCAAATTTACTTCTCATCCTGTCGGGATTGATAAAATAAAGTAGCAATCAAGTACTGCGGTCAATGTAATCGTCTAAGCCTCTGCTCCTGAAATTGCTGGCTTCGGATCAAAATTAGTAATAATAATAATAATAATAATAATTATTATTATTATTATTATTATTATTATTATTATTATTATTATTATTATTCCGATTGATTTGCTTTTTATTCCATCTTCCGACCGGGCCTCAACCACGTATTTATTAGTTGGAATGAAACTTCCTGGGAATGTGGGCGGGTGATGTCAACACAATTTTTTTATTCTCATAGATTGCTGATTTCCCAGGGAGCTGGTCAAAAAAAATTGTCACTACTTTTCTCGATCATTTCCATGACCCCTACAACAATAGGGATGGTTTTGGATTTTTAATTGCCCCGTCTTAGATATCTCAATCTCAAGGTCCTTATATTTTGACAGTTTTTGAAATTCCTTTGCTGAGATGTTTCCATCAGTAGGCAGTGTCATGTCAATTAACAGGCACGCTTATTATTATTATCATTATCATTATTATTATTATATGAAAAATCACAGTTTATTTTGCAACACATGATGGAAAGTGTCAGCTGTCCACAGCCAGCAGACAAGGGTGACACTTGTTTACGGGTAATGCTTCAAGAACCCTGCGAAGAATACTTGCAGTTTCAAGCAATGCTAATTTTTGTGGGGCACCTGCCGGGTGCGGCACCTTCACCATTAGTTCCAGTCCCGTTCACACCGTTATCGAGTCGTTAAAATGATTACCAGTAAAGCACTGGATTGATGAAAGCGACTTATTCTTCTCCGAAATTGCTGCCCTTATGTCAAAATTTGAAATCATTATTGTTTTGGTTTGGCTCAAATCCGATCTTATTCCTAGTAGGATTTGTGTTGATTGCGGGTTACTACCTGTAATCTTAGGTATCCACAAGTTTTCAGCAGTCTTTCAAGTGCTTAGAACCCTCCTAATAGTCCTTGCTGTCCCTATGAGACAAACTTTCTGTAGGAGCTCTACCAGGCATTCTATTTCAATCTCTTTATGCCAATTGTCTATATCTTAGCTTACTGTCCCCTGTGCACCAATTATTATATGCGCGACCTTTACTGTTTGCATGCTCCAAATTCTTCCTGTTTCACACTTTAAGGGATTGCATATTTTTCTTCCTCTTTCTTTACGATTCTGGAATCAAACAGGCATGACGGGTCGATAAGTAAGCAACTTCGCTTTTCCATATCTACAATCGTTATGTCTGGTCTATTATTTTATCATTTCTTATCTGTTTGATAGGAAAGTCCCGCAAAATCTTACATTTTTCCAACTCCAGTACTCTTTCGACTCAATCATAGTACCATAGGATCTCACTTTTTTGTTTTTTTAATTGCCCCTTTTTTAACCAAGCCCAGGATTTTGTCCCACATACATCTTCAGTGGCACTCCAAAATTAGCCATAATGAGGTTTCTCTTCGATCTTACAGTTTCTAATGTATAACTTTTACAACCTGGTCGTGCCTCTACTTCTTATATTCTTCCTGTACTAACTTGGGGGAATTCTGTCACAATGTATGCCACTGTCTCTTTCCATGTTCCATAGGCTCTACATTTTTCTGACACATTCTCTCCATATATATTTTTCTCAAGTTGTTTGTTTTTATCACTTGATCTTGGGCTGCTACAATTAGGATCTCACTTTTTTGTTTTGTTTTTAATTGCCCCCTTTTTAACCAAGCCCAGGATTTTGTCCCACATGTATCTTCAGTGGCTCTCCAAAATTAGCCATGACGAGGTTTCTCTTCGATCTGTCTGATGTGCTCTCTTTCAATTTCGTTCTTGTCCTTTTCTCCTATTATGCGCTTCAACGCCTGTTCTTTCTTAACTGCCTTCAGTAGTTTTCTGTGCTGCTCTGTAAATACTCTGCCTAGACTTTTCTTTCCATCTGTACACACTCTTCTACTGCTGTTAAGCCTCAATTTCCGCCAGTTGATATCAGCTTTCAGATGCGTCTGCTTCCAGTATTCCCATTCCCAAGTACTTATACAACTTAACCGCTCTCATTGTTTACCCATTTGACTTTTCAATTCCCTGGCCTCTCTCAAATCTTCCTCATTTCATTTTCAATATAGCGCACTTTTCTATCTCAAATTCCATACCAACGTTATTTGAGAAAATGCAGATAGTATGTATAAGACTTTCAGGCTGTTTCTCATTTTTCGCATGCACCTTTATATCATTCATGAAAAGAAAATGATCTATCTAACCTTTTCCTTTTCCCAAATCATAAGTAATTTTAGCTTTGCATAGTACCATAGTGAGCGGTGTTATAGCCAATACAAATAGTAATGGAGATAAGCTATCACCTTGAAATATTCATTCCACGTCTGATGTTCACTTTTCCGAGCTTTTGTTTTCCTCCAATCAATTCAGTATTCTAATGTTATTTCATTTCATTAAGCATTTTCTCCATGCTTTTTGCTATTCCAAACATACTCATTGTTTTATTTATCCAACTGTGTGTTACTATGTCATACACTTTTTTGTAATCTAGCCATGCTACATTCATTCCCATCAATCTGCGTCTACAATTTTTAATTAACATTTTATCAACTAATAGGTGATCTTTTGTTGCCCTACTTTATTTCCTATATCTTCTCTGTTCTTCTGGAAGTAGATTGTAACTTTCCATATGGTTGTATAACTCTTCCCCCATAACACCGGTCGTAAGTTTCGACATTAGTGGTAAACAGGTTATAGGTCAAAAATGTGATGCCAGGTTCCCTTTCAAGGGATACTTGAGGCATAGCAGCTTTCTTCCACTTGTCATCCTGGCAAGGACATCACCTTTTTGCAGGCACTTATCCAGTTGCGCAGCAATTCTTTCATGCAACTGTGTAAAGTTCTTTAGTCAATAACATTGAACTCCATCTGAGCCTGGCCCTTTCCAATTTGCTATTTTTAAAAACTTTTGTCTCGCCGTATATAGATTAACTCTGACATCCTTTTGTCTTGGTACAGTTGCAAGTTGTCTTTCCACCTTTGTTAGCCTCTCCGCGCTTTTTTATGTTTCGAAACCCTTCCCCAAAATTCTTTACTTTCTTTCGCATCTGGAATCAGTTCCTGATGTTGGCCTCCTTCTGATTCCTCAAAAAGATGCTTTTTGGCCCACATATTTCGACCTTCACTAATTTTCATGTAAGCGAAGTTTCTGTTGATGCTTCAACGATCTTTTAACTTTGCTATATTTTAATCAACAAAATAAATATTTTTTCAAAATGTTTAATATATTTTATTCTCCTCGTATGTAAGGTCATTTGAATGTATATGAGGAGAGTCAGCTGATTGGCCACTTGCGATCAACAGTACCTACCCAATAGTCATCAGCCAAATTAATTTCGTAAGATGGACAATAGTTATTGTGATGCCGTTTGTCGAGCTAAGTAATCCGATTGAGGATACAGATTCGATAGCTTTATACCTACACTTGGCAATGTTGAAGTTTATGAATTACGCATTGTATATATCTATATAAGTGATTCTCAACCAGGATCTGTATAAGATTTTGTAGTTAAAATTTATCTGCAATAAATTGGTTAAGCTTCTACAATTCACAAAATAGTTTAATTTTTGTTATACAATTCCTTATGATATTTAATAATAAAAAAGCAATAAGAATTTTTTATGTACATCGAATGGCTTTGAAGGTTCAGGAGAGTAAAATAAGTATCAAAAGGGTCCATAGGCAAAAAGTCGTTGAGAACCCCAGATTCTTAATATTTCATGGATACAGGACATGATTTCTCAAAGAAAAAGCAAAAAATAGCGAGTTACTGTCGCGTGACTTACTATCGGATTTGGCGTCTTTACCACACGTATTATCTGGAGTGCAGTATTGTAGGGTTTCATTGAACATTTTTTGTTTGCCACAACTTTTCAACGGTGTTCCTGTGCTCAATATGCCATTCTCGCATTCATAATATGTATTACAGTCCCACGAATTCTCAAATTTATCATTTGTCCTACAGCCTGTAATCAAAGAGAAAAAGATAAACATATATACATACATACAAAAGTGAACACCTATGATGAACTATAGAGAAATCTGTAGTTACTCTATCCAGATTAAAAGTTCAGGTTTATACCTGTAATTATTGGGGCCCTGGGATATGTAACACACTACCTAAATATAAAGCTTGAGAAATTAGGCTTCTCAAAACCAGAAAGGAGAAAGCTAATTCAAAGACTACAGATCCAGTCCATCACTGGAACTGTAAAAATCTGTAAAACTTCCCAGAAGTTTATCATTTAAATATATATGAGCTTGTCAAGATGTGCATGAGAATACATACATAAAACAGACAAATCTGCACATACATACATACATACATACATACATACATACATACATACATACATTCATACATACATACATACATACATACATACATACATACATTCATACATACATACATACATACATACATACATACATACATACATACATACATACATTCATACATACATACATACATACATTCATACATACATACATACATACATACATTCATACATACATACATGCATGCATGCATGCATACATACATACCCTATTGTTGATGTTGAAATTCCAGTGAAGGATCCTTGGATCTAAGTTAGAAACCGGTTCTTTCTCTATTGGCAAGAAATCTTGGAATAAATTGAATAATGACATACATACATACATACAAACATACATACATACATACATTTGTTGGCACTCCGTCGCTTACGACGTCGAGGGTTTCTGTTTATCCGATCAACGGAACAGCCTGCTCGTGAAATTAACGTGCAAGTGGCTGAGCACTCCACAGACATGTGTACCCTTAACGTAGTTCTCGGGGATATTCAGCGTGACACAGTGTGACAAGGCTGACCCTTTGAATTACAGGCACAACAGAAACAGTAAGTAAGAGTGAGAGAAAGATAAAGATAATATTATCTTTATCTTATGATATTTACGTTGTATTATATTATACTTATTTATTGTGCTTTTAATTATTAATTTTTCTATATGTGACAGTGGATTTTCATTGATGAGTTCATGAACCTTGGTTCTTTTCCCTAAAAAACTATATATATATATATATTATATATATATATTTATATGTGTGTGTGTGTGTGTATGTGTGTGTGTGTGTGTGTGTGTGTGTGTGTGTGTGTGTGTGTGTGTGTGTGTGTGTGTGTGTGTATACTCGCGTTTCTATTGTAAATGCAATAGAGCGCACAGTCTCGGTTTTAGTAACACGACATTATATCTTCAGCAGATACGCATCTATAACGTCGGTGCGACCCATGATGTACGAAATTGAGTAGGCAGAAACTGTATAGAAATCAGTCGATTATTCCTATAATTCAAAGATACAACCTCGTCTGACAAACATTGTTTCACGTTCATTTGGCGACTCACTTAGAGCAGTGGTTCTCAACTGGGGTCCATAAAAGATTTTTAGGGGTCCAAGCAACAAAGTATTAAATAGGGGATCCACAATACTGCTTTAAGGGCAACTGAAAAAAATTGTTTAGATGTATGCATTGTTATGTATTGCTAGAAACAGCTAAGTTTCTTTCTCTAACGTTTTACATAGTTCCCCGCAACTAATGCGTTAAGATAATTCAGTTCATTGAACAACTGAATCCTTATTGTCTAAGGGCAGAAGTATATGTATGTGTGTGTATGCATGTATGTATGTATGTATGTATGTATGTATGTATGTATGTATGTATCTATGTATGTATATTTGTGTGCATATATGCATGCATATATATCTATGTGTGCATTTAAGTAGAATGTATGTATGTGTGTATGTACGTATGACAATCTTTATATCCTGCTTAACATGAACATATAGGAGCGTTGTAGCACTGCAGTATTCACTCAATCGCTCGTATGTGTGTTTAGTGTATAAAATCATAGCGATATCAGTATTTTGTGAAGCTTGCTGTGCGGTTATCCTACCCTTTATCATATAAAAATGGAAATTTACTTCTATAACTTTTTAATCAGGACATATATTAAATAGAAATAACTGCGATACTTACTTCTGACGCAATCGGGTGTCCAAGTACAAGTTTTGATCGTGCTGTCAAAGAAAAGACCTGCTGGACAAGGCATTTCGTGGGCCTTGAAAACATCTAAAGATACTATTGCACACGTTATATAACGGTCGCAGCGATATGGATGAGGTTGCACTGAGGATGTCGACCCTTCCTTCATACAGTCTTTACAATATGCTGCAAAAAGAAAGAATAACAAAATTTAAACGTTTTTCATCCGCTACAGATATTTTTGTTTTGACTATTTTCTCAAACTCGATTCTTCGTAATACCCCATCACTCCCGTAATTTTTTCTTCTAATGTACCGTCTTGAACCCTCGTGGTAAATAAAAGATCATTATTATTACTGAGTGAGAGAACAGCGAATGCCATCAAAATGATACTCGGGTACGAATACACGAAGCCCAGTATACCCATCATGACTACCCGTCTGATAAGGGTACACCAGGCACATGCATTACAACCATATGCTCATGACATGGTGATCTTATATCAAGATAAATAGCACATGACCTTGCAGGTGTGGCACAGTGACAATTTTCTTCAAGTCGAGTAGCCCATTTTGCTCAAAAGGTCTCCAAATAAGGGTTGTTTAAGGATGATGAACGAAACACACGTTTCCAGAGGTGAATTATTCAAACCTCAAAAAATTCCTCTCAACACATAACTACGATGCTCCTCAACTACTAATGGATACACTTTACTGGTTAAAGTCAAACAACTGACAAGCAAATCTGTAGTATTGATCAGAATGTTTGCTGTAGTCCATCTTTTATACCAAGAAAAAGCATGTTCATGATGACATTTCCAATCAATTACGATCAGAAAACATGAGAGCCACTGACTGATATTGATTGCATCAAGGCAAAGGATTGCTATTATTTTTGTTGTTGTTGTTGTCATCATCATCATCATCATCATCATTATTATTATTATTAGTGGTAGTAGTAGTAGTAGTAGTAGTAGTAGAAGAAGAAGAAGAAGAAGAAGAAGAAGAAGAAGAAGAAGAAGAAGAAGAAGAAGAAGAAGAAGAAGAAGAAGAAGAAGAAGAAGAAGAAGAAGAAAGGATAATTATTATTATTGTCATTATCATTATCTTCCTTCAATTTTGTTTCCATTTCTTGCTGAGTGTTCTCCCAACACCTAGGACAAAGAAACTAACTGTATGCATTGGTAGGCCATTAAAATAAATACACCAGAATGTTCATTTACAAAGTCATGTAACTGAAAAAGAAGGGGAAAAAGACAGAGAGAAAAAAAGAACGAAAGAAAACAAAAAAAAAAACAAAAAAAGAAAAAGAGAAGGAAAATGAAAGAAACTTCACAGCGACATTACTCTTCTCAAGTATGTGTGACGTACCAGTTGAGACAATCTTATGCAACTCTTGCATGAATAGTAAGTCAGGGATGATCCTCAAATAATTTTCGCTTCCTTTTTTGATCATTTAAAGTGCTCCTGCCATCTTGAGATGCCACATTTTTTCGACTTCAATTCTTATATTTTCTGAGCTTACCACATCCTTTTGCAGCAATAATAGACTTTTTCTAATATAAGCACAAGACCTAAGATATGGCGGGAGTGGCTAGTCAATTACATCGATCCCAGTCCTAAATTGGTACTTATTTTTATTGACACCCCCCCCCCACCAAAAGGATCAGTTACGAAGTCGACCTTGGTGGAATCTGAGCAAATAATAATAATAATAATAATAATAATAATAATAATAATAATAATAATAATAATAATAATAATAATAATAATAATAATAATAATAATTATTATTATTATTATTATCATTATTATTATTGTTCAGTAGTTTTATTTTTATAAAGTGCTTTCACTTCACTACCGAGCGCAGCTCTGTGTGCCTTGGGTATGTGCTGTGGTTTGCTGTGATGCTCTTCTGGTTACTGTATTGAAAGTGTTTTGCGTAGGATTGAAAGTGTTTATTATTATTATTATTATTATTATTATTATTATTATTATTATTATTATTATTATTAATATCATCATCATCATTATTATTATTATTACTATTATTATTATTATTATTATTATTATTATTATTATTATTATTATTATTATTATTATGTCTTTCACTTGCCCCAGGATGCTGGATGTGTCTCGACAAGTGACTGTAACAAAGATGCAGATCAAAAGCAAAAATAACAACAATAATAATAATAATAATAAATGCCTTGATGCAGTACCAAGCAGTGGCTCTCATGGTTTCTGATCTTAACTGATTGGAAGTGTTATCATGTATATTGTTTTGTCTTGGTATAAAAGATGGACTACAGTAAATTTTCTGCTCAATATCAAAGATTTGCTTGTCAGTTGCTTGGCCTTAACCAGTTGAGCATGTCCTTTAGTGGCTGACAACATGTGCATCTCTGATCAGGAGCAGAAGTAGTGGGGAAGCATCATAGCCTTGTGTTGAGAAAATTCTCTGTGGTTTGGATAATTCACCTTTGGAAACAAGGATATTTCATTCAACATCCTTAAACAACCCTTATTTAGGGATGGGCTACTCGACCTGAAGAAGATTGTAACCGCCCCCCTCCCCTGCAAGGTCATTCACAGTTTATTTTGATATAAAATCACTATGTTGCGTACATATGGTTGTGATACATGTGCCTGGTGTACCCTTATCAGATGGGTAGTGATGATGGGTACACTGGACTTCGTATATTTTGCCCCAGTATCACTTTGATGGCATGCACTGCTCTCTCACTCAATAATCCTAATAATAATAATAATAATAATAATAATAATAATAATAATAATAATAATAATAATAATAATACCAGGAAACCCCAAAATGGCTGAAGTTCAAAAGATAGTGCTCATGGGAACTGCCCATATCCTACGTAAAATACTGTCTACGTGATCTCAAATTTTAAAACAAACACATAATTTTCTTATGGTTTCTTAAACATTCTCTAGAACAACACTATGTACAAATCCAAATATATGGTACCCTAGGCATAACACCTACATGAACGTCTAACTTGTTGTCTCTTGAGGTCTCTGGGTGAGACTTGGATCCAACTTGTACAAATGCAATGCAAAAGTCAAACATAAAATAATAATAATAATAAATTTTATTTGCCACCAGGACGAAGGATGAGTGAACACTACACAAAGACAGACATAAAGTGTAGGGGTTTACATATAATGGAATGATCAAATAAAAAGTATACACGGTATACATTAGAAGAAGGGAAGTACACATAGTATATGACACTAGAAAAAGAGGGAAAAACAAGTGATCATGATGGGATCCCCCTGATTCAGGAAGATCTTTAGGGATAAGCAAGGAACCACACAATCCAAGATCACCCTGAGTACCAAGGATGAGAACCCACTCCAACTTCTTTCTTCCGACTCAGAGGTCTACGCTAAGAGTGGTACCATCCACTCTTGCCATTTCCGCAACTTTCACCCACCTTTTAATAAATTCACTCGAGGACATCACTTCCCTCTCTACCCTCACTTTCCTTTTCAAGTGATACTTGAGAAAGTCGAGGGCTTTACCAAAGAGGAATGCTTCTCTCCTCATTCCTTTCAGCCTCGTCCACCAGACAACCTTTTTCGCCACAGCCACCAAACAAAGAAATACAGCGTTGCCAGACCGATTAAAGGAGGGCAGCGGGACAATGATCATTATGAACTCGGACGACATACGGATCTCTACTACATGCGACAGCAGATGTTCCGCATAACTCCACAAGTCAGCCAAGCCGGACAAGCCCATCTGACAGCACATCAGTGTCTGTAGAAGTTATCTCGAACCGGTAGCGCTCCCCGGTAGCACTGCCAGGCCAAAGACAACTGGAAGTTATCCATAACAGCCCCCGACCGGAAAGTCCTCCAGAATAGACTTGCCAGTTCGTCTTCGTTGACACCTGGGTTCTCCCCGAGGACGCCGTCGCACTTCCACGCTACTAATCCTCTGTAAATAGCTTAAGTGGAACATCCACCGATCCTGTTGCCCAACTTGTAGAGGACAGTGAGCTCCTGACGACATTCTAAGTACCAGGCGCCCAGTCTCGGCCTATCATTTACTCAAGACTGCAACTCTGTCAAGGAGACAAGCTGCGGAAAGGCATGTCTTACAAACGGAGCCTACACACGTTCACCTTCTAGAAATCGATGCAGGTAGCATAACCTGAGGGCGTGCCTGTGCATTAAAATCCATGGCATTCCTAAGTCTCCAGGCAAATGAAGTTGGCAGTAGACTGAAGCCTGAACATTGGAACGCGTCCATTTCACAAGGAAAAAAAACAGGATACGCTCCAATCTAATCAAGCAGTAACTGGCGCAAAGCACAACGGTCAGACGATAAATAATGACAGAGGCGATGTAAGCATCTTTCAGGGACAACTTCCTCTCTGCCCATTTCTGGGTAAGGGAGGTCACCCTGTTCGTCACTTCTTCCCAATTCTTATCCACCTGGAGGTCGGGACCAAACCAGAAGATCCCGAATAGTTTCACTGGTCCGTCAGTCCAGTGTCCGACGACGCCGTCCGACAGCATCGATCTGCCTCTCCAGGTGCCCAGTCACAAACCTATCGACTTGTCGGCATTGATTTTAGCCCCTAATAATAATAATAATAATAATAACATCAACAACAACAATAATAATAATAATAATGATAATAATAATAATCAATAATAAATCTCTGAGCGAGGTCTAAACAGTAGCTGCACGACATCGTGAAATATACTTGCCACCTAAATGTGGCTAACCCTTAAGCCACGTTTAACCATCTGGTTATTGACACACCTTCTGTACCCTATCAGTATTTGCAAAAGGAAGTCATCCTTCTCATCTCCAGCCTGACATGATACACATGGACCCGAGTTTCTGGGTATTGACCCGTCATCAGCGTGTGACAACCACCGGCTGGCGATGTGAAGTGGTTCCCAATGCACACTGTCAATAGCCAGATGGTGGTGATGTCTTCCTTGGGCTACAAACTACAGTAGCATCAACCCTTAAGGGTTAACCACATTTGGTTTGCAAATATCTCGTTCAGAGATTTATTATTGCTTGTTTCCACTTTTTCGAGATCAGTGACTTTTCGTCACTGGAAAAGTATATATATATTTGCATAATAATAATGTTATATCCTTATGGATAAACGAATACACTGCAACAGTGCAATAACAATATAATCGAAACAAACGGCGGTAACCACACGGAACGTAACAATAATCTTTTAAGAACCAACAATCCAATACGCTAACTCGAACAGTAAACTTTAAACTCCAACTTTGAACAATCAACATACGAATTGTGGAACAAACACGAACTACCCTCCGACACGAAGTACCCCACTTACTCAAACCGCTACACTTTATATGTAGTGGTCCAGCCAATTCTTGTCAGGGAGCGTTGTACTCTCGCATAACTCATAATAATAATATGAATCCTTTCTACTGGAAACAAGCAAGGAAAAAGCTAAGCGTATGAAAATCCTTGCTAAAATTGCTGCCTTAGATATTCTTACTGGTAAATAGCAATAAAAACGTCTTAAGGGCAAATACCCAAAGAGAGCTAATAATGCCGATACTGACAAAGCACTTACCCATCAATGGTTAGCGTCTTCTGACTTAAAATCAAAGAAGAAATATTTTATCATATCAACCCAAGATCAATGCCTACCTAAAGAAGCTACCAGACCATCATCTTAAAGAACGGCAGCAGCCCAACATATCGTGTACGTAAACAACAAAATGAAACCATCGATCATAATATCTCCATGTGCAGCCTTCTTGAGCCTACAGAGTATCTCAACAGGCATGATAGAGCAGCACAGTATACTTAGTGGGTAATTTGCAAAGATTTGGACATGCCCCATGATAAAAACTGGTGGGAACACAAACTACCTCCAGTTCTTGAAAATGATCACATCTCTCTCCATTAGAACTTAAACTGTTCAAACTGACAGAAAGGTAGATGCAAACAGACCAGACATTATATTGAAGAATTTCAGACAAAAATCATGCCCCAATCGACATAAATGTATCTGTCAAGACCTACCAAAATCTGAGTTAAGTATAATGATCTTGAAATAGAAACTGGCAAAATGTGGAAACTCAAGACTAAAACAATACCTGCTGTCATAGGTGCCTTTGGAATGATAGCAAATTGGGCTGATTGCTGCTGCCTACCTCAGATATTAGGAAATCCCAAAATGGAAGAAATTCAAAATATTACTCATGGGAACTGCTCATATCCTACGAAATATATTGTCTATGTAATCTCCAAAACATTTTAATCTGTAAACATTGTCAAAAGTACTTTTAAATGTACATAATAGCAAACATCTTTTACCGTCACCTTAGCATCACATTAGTATCTTATAATCAAATTACTTTTAAAACAACTTTCTAATTTTCTTATGTTTTCAAAGACATTCTCTAGAACAATGCTTTGTGCAAAACCAAAATTATGGCACCCTAATCATAACACCAAATTTCACTTCAAACATGTTGTCTTTTCATATCTCTGGGTGAGACTTGGAGTCAACATGTACGAAGCAAAAACCAAACATATATTATTATTAATAATAATAATGGTTTCAAATTTTGCCACAAATGCAGCCATTTTAGGGGAGGAGAAAAGTACCTAATTCATCGACCACGAAAGGATGAAAGGCAAAGTTGACCTCGGAAGGCGGACGAAATGTCCCTAAGCATTTCGTCCGGCGCGGTAACGATTCTGCTAGCTTGCCGCCTTGAATAATAATAATAATAATAATAATAATAATAATAATAATAATAATAATAATAATAATAATAATAATAATAATAATAATAATGCTTTCTAATTGATGTATCAATACCAGCAGATGACAACGTTTCTCTAAAAGAAATGGAAAAACTTTCAAAATACAAAGACCTGGAAATAGAGATAACTCGAATGTGGAATCTAAAAACAGAAACAATTCCTATCATAGTAGGTGCCTTAGGTATAATAAAAAAATATTCAGACAAATACATAACAAAAATACCAGGACTTACAAATATATATAACATACAGAAAATTGCACTACTGGGTACTGCACACATTCTACGCAAAACACTTTCAATACAATAAACATAAGAGCACCACAGCAAACCACAGCACATACCCAAGGCGCACAGAGCTGCGCTCGGTAGTGAAGTGAAAGCACGTTATAATAATAATAATTATTATTTCTTTTTATTGGCCACAAGGGCTAATATCAATTAAAAACATGTAAGGACAAAGACAGGACGAAGGCTACAAAAGATTTTGTCCGAAAAGGTAGGAAAGTTCGTCTAAACAGAGGAAGAAAACGGAGAAAGATATAACAAATAAATAGATAAATAAATAAATAAATAAATAGAACTCCCAAAAGGGGAGGCGCTTCGAAAAAGGAAAGGTTACACGTGGAAAAACCCATAAAACCACGGGAGCCTGGTCAGAAAAAATAAGAAAGGGGTATAGAGCCCTTTCTCCTTTTACATTACCTTTTTTTTTTGTTTCTACAGGTGTATTCTCAGAATTGGTCCGTTTATACTGGCCATTTTTCCAACAGTCACCCATCTTTCAACGAATTTGCTATGAGACAGCACTTCCCTCTCTACTCTCATCTTCCTTCTCAAGTGGAACTTGAAAAAGTTGATGAGGCCTTGGCCAAAGAGGAAAGTGTCTGTCTTTAACCCTTTCAAACGGGTCCACCATATCACCTCTTTCGCTACAGCCACTAGGCATAGGAAAATTGCCTTGCCCTCCTGGTTAAAGGAGGTCGGCGGGTCAATTCTCACGATGGATCCAGCTGATAGCCGGATCCGTCCTACACGTGACAGTAGCTGTTCGATATAGACCCACAGGTCAGCAATGCTCGGGCACTGGACGAGTGCGTGCAGAACGGTTTCGTCGTCCTGAGCGCACCTCGGGCAGGCCCGGTTGACGGCACTTCCATGTCGGTAGAGTTTATCTCGAACAGGTAGCGCACCTCGGTAGCACTGCCAGGCGAGGGACCTTTGGAAATTATCCATGGGCCCCGGCCCGAAAGTTCTCCTGAACAGACTGCTTAGCTGATTATCCTCGACGCCTAGTTTCCCCGAGAACGTCGTCGCACTTTTCTCCCACTAACCCTCTATAGAAAGCTAGAGTGGATCTACTACCGATCGCACTGCCCGCCTGACTGAGGGCGGTGAGAGCTTGGCGGCACTCGAGGTGCCAAGCGCCCTTTCTCGGTCTACGTTTGATCCAGGATTGCAGCTCTGTTAAAGAAACGAGCTGCGGAAAATCGCGTCTGACGAAAGGCGACCACACCTGTTCACCGTCCAGGAAGCGCCTGAGATGTCGTAGCCTGAGCGCATGTTTGCGCATCAGCAACCACGGCATGCCAAGGCCTCCGTTCAGCGGCTGTTGACAGCAGATGGAGCGCCTGACCAGTGGTACCTGACCCTTCCACAAAAAGTTGAAGAGCAAGCGTACTATCTTGGTTAACCAGCGGTCGGGACAAGGGACGACGGTCAAACGGTAATAGATGACGGATGCGATGTACGCATTCGCTACCTCCGCTCGACCTTTCAAGGAGAGCTTCCTCTCAGCCCATTTCTGGGTGAGGTTGGCCACCCTGTTCGTCACTTCTTCCCAGTTTTTTCTCCAACTGGAGGTCCGGACCGAACCAGACCCCGAGCAGTTTAACGGGTCCGTCTGTCCAGTGCCCTACGACGCTGTTGGACGGCATGGACTTGCCCCTCCAGGTGCCTAGTTGCAAGCCCATTGACTTTTCCGCGTTAATTTTCGCACCTGTCACCGCTTCATACTCGTTTAGTGTCTCGCCAATCAGGTCAATATGCCTGTGGCTCGACACCATCACGGTAACGTCGTCGGCATAGGCAGACACGCTCCTTCCACATCCCAGATCACGCGGGACGCCCCTCAAAGCCTCCAACTTCCGTAGTAATGGCTCGAGAGTCAATACATACAGAAGGGAGGAGAGAGGACACCCTTGGCGAACCGAACGCGAGATGTTGAACGGTTCCGATAGATGGCCGTTCACCCGTATGACCGAGCAGATGCCGCTGTATAAAGCAGCTATCCACCCGCGGAAGACCGGACCGAAACCAGCTGCCTTGAGAACAGCTGCCAGGTATCGATGGTCGACCCTATCGAAGGCTTTAGACTGATCTAAATTGATCAAAGCCCCACCCGCGCCAGCTTCGTTACCCATTCTCTCTATGATGTAGCGCATGAGATGGAGGTTGTCGTGGATAGACCTAGTCGGCACAGCGCATGTCTGCGCCTTGCCGATCAGTTTGCCCACGACAGGCGCCAATCTCTTGACTAGCACCTTGGCCAAGATCTTCAACTCTGTGTTGAGCAGAGTGATGGGCCTAAAGTTCCCTATAATGTCCCCATTGTTTGGGTCCTTTCTTAGCAAAGCCACCACTCCCCGACAAACAAAAGCAGGAATTCTCCCGTTTTGTTGCCAGTTGCAGTAGACGTTTGCCAAGACGCCCGCAAACAAGTCTGGCATTGACGTATAAAGCTCGTAAGGCAGACCATCCAAACCCGGCGATCTACCTCGCGTGCAGCCTTTCATCGCTTCCCGTACTTCCCAGGCAGATATCGGTCCTTCGCAGCACTCGGCCTCGCTGGTCGAGAGTTGCGGCAGGCCGTCTAGGTACACACCGAAATCTGTTCCGTCGTCCGTCCTACCGTTTGTCCCGAACAATTGAGCAAAGTGCTGCTGAAAGGCCGAACACATCTGCTTCGGTCCCGAAATCTCGCAGTCGTTATGGTCCACCAAAGACCGAATGGTCGCTCTGTTGCCACGCTTCGCCTCAACCACGCGGGCCCATCGAGCGGCCTTAGTCCCCTCCCCGCTTACCGAAAGTGCTTTAGCTCTGACAACGCAGCCTTCATGCTTGGCATCAAAGTGTTGGTCGAGGGCCAACTTCGCTGCTAACACGTCGGTTGCGATGCCTGTCCCAAGAGCCTCGTCTAGTTTGTTAACTAAATCCCGCTCTGTTTTCTTACGTTCTACAGCTAGAGCCTTACTAAACCTAATTGATTTTGCTCTAATTGCCCGCTTCAGGGCGAACCACCAGTTGTTGTTGATGATTGCCCCGGTTAAAGCCCTCTTTCTTAACTAATAAACTAATCCGGTCTCTGTAGGCTTTGCACGCCGTTGTCGACGTGTTTAGCTTCCAGTAACCGGGGCCTTGTCTATGGAGCCTATCTAAGTCGACCGTACAGATCACGAATTTGTGGTCCGTGTAGCCGACTATGTTGAATTGTGGACACCCTATGCTATCCTTATCCGCTGGCCTACAGAAAAATCTAAGTACGATCTAGACGACCCGATGCGATTAGTCCAAGTCCACATTGGCACATTCGGGTTGTCTAGTCGATACCTGTCGGACAGCTGAAAGCGTTTGAGCAGGTTGGCGAGGCTCTTGCATCCCCCTTTCCTATTAGATGCTCCCGCACCCACCCTATCGATACGTTCATCTAGGACAGCGTTCCAGTCACCAACTAGCACTAAAGTGCGAGAAGTACCTAGGAAAACCTCCAGACGTTTGAAATAATCCGACTGCCCTGCTCCTGTCGGAGCGTAGGCAGCCAGCAGTCTGAAAGCAGCGCCATCACTACTATCGACGTCCAGGACCACCAACTTACCTTCCGGATCCAGGAAGACTGCCCTTATTTTCAAGTCTAGGCCTTTCCGAAATAGCACCGCAGTACCTCCACCGCCCGCTCCCGGCCGACACGGAGATAGGAAAATCTCGTACCCGCCAAAAAGGGCTGCGAGTTCCTTCGGGTTGGAGAGCCTGGTTTCGCTAATGGCTGCTACATCTACACTGTAAGACCTCAGGTCGTTCAACAGGTGACCTTGTTTCCAAGGCGACCCGAGGCCTCTCACGTTTATGCTTCCGATTCTGAGAATTACCATGTTTTTTGGTTTTTTTTTTAAAAAGGAAAGTATTAGAGGAGAAAAGGCTCTACTTACTGTTTTCTGGTGGGGTGGCTCCCCTATGTTTTCGTGTGGGTGTCTCCACTAAATTTTGATAAAGGCTCTGGGAGAAGCTTCTCCCTAGCGACCCAACATCATTCGGAAACTTTTCTTTTATTTTATTATAGTTTTCTTGGGTTATTTTTAGTGTGAGTATGTGTGCTGGTGGTGCGTTGTGTAGGGGTATAATGAAATTTGTGGTGTTTGCATTTGTATTGTTTTTTAAAAAGTCTAATAGGTGTTCATTTTTTGTGTTGATGGCTGTTACGTTTGTGGTGTGTGTGAGTGCTGGTGTTTGCGGTGGAGAAGATGTTGCTATTTGTTGTGAGTGCGTGTTGTTGTTGCCGATGATGTTGGGAAGCTCACCTTTTTCGCGCCTCCCCTCTTTGTCAATTGTTTCTTTTGTCTTTCTTTTTCGTTTTTTTGTTGGTGGTACAGTTTGCCACTTCCCTTTTTCACTATCAGTGTTCGCACAATCCGAGCTGATCTGATCTGGAAAGGGAATGTTTGTCGGATCTGGTGAAGATTCTTTTACAATTTCTGTTGTTGCTGGTTCTGTTATCTTTTTTGGTGTGGAGGTTCTTGGTGTTGGTGTTGGTGATGGTGTTGGTGGTGATGGTGTTGGTGGTGATGGTGTTGGTGGTGTGGAGGCTTTTGGTTGTCGTTGGTTTTGCTGCAATTTTCTGTTTTTGTCTGCCTCCATTCTTTGCTTGTAGATGGGGCAGTCTCTTTTTAGGTGTTTTTCACTGCTGCAGAGGTAGCACTTTGGTCTGCGTCCCTCTACTGCAATGTGTATTCTACTGCCATCCAGCAGGTTTATGGCGTCGGGTATGGTATTTATGCTATCTTGTTCAATCTGAACAAGGAGATGCATTTCCATGCCCAACCAGCTTTTTTTCTTTTACTCTGTTCACCTTTAGGATAGTGGCAGTCTCTTCAATGTCGAAGAGCATAGCTGCCACTAGCCAGGAGATGTTCAGTTCTGGTGGCACATGATTTATTTTTATTTCTGTCACACGTCGACCAAGGTATGTCGGCACGAGTAATAATTCTTCCGCCTTTAACGGTGTTGTAGAGTGCCGGATGGCATCCTCTTCCGTTGGGAAGCGCACTTCCACTGTTCCAAAACGCTTCCCTTTGGTTACGAAGCTTTTTTGGCCCCATATCGGCTTTAGAGCTAACTCCAATCTCTGTGGAGCAGCATTCTCCATCTTTTGGTATTTTGTATTGAATACCTTGTATACTATTGTTTTTCTTTTCGTTGCTTGTATTAATGCTTGTGGAGTGTTAAGGAAGACATTATTGCCATCCCTTCTTAACAATTCCTTGGCATTCTTTATTTCTGCCATTGTCACTTGGATTTCTTCTGAGCTCTGCTTAGCTGCGGAGGCGAAACCGTTACAATGGCTACTGGTTGTGGTCTTGGTACTGTTGCTCGTGTTGTTTACTTTGTTTTTTTTGTTCTTTTTTCCTCCTCCCTCTCCGGTGTAGAAGCAATGGTGGAGGTGAGGGCTGGGAAGTCAGCAGCAGAGAGTCTGTTAAACAGACCTGAATCAGGAACACTGTCCACTATGGCGTCAGCTGGGCGAGGTGGAATGTGACTTGACCTGTCATTCTTTTTGTCGGGGAGTGATGCAGAGAGAAGAGAACAGCTGGCTGCTCTTTTCACTGGCATTTTGCCTTTTATGGCATTAACTGGGCGGGGTGAAAAAAGACTTGACCCGTCATTCTTTTTGTCGGGGAGTGATGCAGAGAGAAGAGAACAGCTTGTTATTTTTTTTCCGACATTTTTCAGATATGATACGTGTGAAATGTGAAAATGGAAGTTTTTCAAACGAAGAATTCACCCCTAAATGGGGGAAATCTCGCCTAACCGACTAGCTCCGCAAGAACCTAGTCGGCTTGGCTACAACAATATATAAAATTTAAAACAGATTTCAAAAGATTTCCGGGTAAAAACGGCAACAACTTACAGAGCTTCGGGAGACACACGAAGCTACGCCCTCCAGTACGAACAACAATAACAACAACAGCAGAAGCAGCAGCAGGAAAACAACAACAATAACAACAACAATGGCAACAACAACAAGAAAGCCAACGCATCTGTTGTCAAAATTACTGAAGCACTTCTTCAACAGTGATTTTGGTAAAAATTTCTGAAAATACCTTGTAAAACCTAATCTCTTTCTACCACCAGGCGATAAAGATCGTATCACAAAAAGAACTGTAGTCTAGCGTTTTCTTAATAAGAAAACCAGGTGGATCGAAAATCTGATTCCAACACAGGTAGAAAAATGCTTGAAAGATGCCTGGGCTTCGATCTGGCACGTCAGGAAAGCGAGAGATTTCGATCTTTCGTTGTTGTATGCCATAGCCAAGAGGCAGCAATAAAGATGGCCTTGCAAATTTGCTCCTCAGATTAGCATATTTTCATCCCATCTTTTCTAGGTAGACGAGTAAATAAGGTTACTTTTTCCAAATGAACCTATGGAGTTTGACATCCAGTATTTCGGGATGATACTGGATGAGTATGGTAATATTCTAGCTTTGAAATCCGAAAGACAGCAGAAAACTACCATAGTTTACAGGGAAAGTATGGGTCCCATAATTGTTATGGTTGAGGGCAGAGAGGAAGTAAAACCCATAAAGAAACCGAAACTACCCTTGTTGACAGCCGCATCTACGACAACTCCATCAGCAGGTGAGGACTCCTATACCAAAACTTCGGCAGCAAAATATTTTGCCCTTGCTCCCACTGAACAGCAAACTCTTCTGAAACTTCCTGCTCCGCAAATCAGCAATAACGAGTCGACTTCCACGTTCGCTCAAATTTTGCCATCTACTACCGATTCCTTGGGGAATGACTTAGAGAAGAAAGATCAGGCCAAAGATGGCAAACAGTCTCCAAAGGCCAAGAGAAAAAGGAAGTGAGTACAGAGTCTCACTCTGAGAAATCAACAAAGGCAACTACAAACTCAAAACCACATCTACAGCCTACTTCATAACGACTCCAACAAAATAACAGCAACATCACCATCAACATCATCAACAACAACAGCAGCAGCAGTAAGATCATCCCCAACATCGACAGCAACATCTATATCAACAACAGCAACACCATCATCAACAACAAGAAAACACAAAATCTACAAAAGTCAAAAGTGAAACTGTTAAGGGAAACCAATTTACAAGGTGCACAAAATGTGTCTATCAACTTTACTCTTATGAATAAAAGCAATGGTGACTTGATGGATTACCTAATTAAAAAGAAAGATAAAATCTAGACAGAGGTGGAGTGTGAGGATTTCATCCACGAAACCCCGAAGGACAGACTTTTAATAAAAACGTCTTCGGACTTCTACAAAACAATATGGGAGGATTCCCAGTGAACTTTTAATGGACACTTAGCTGAGCTGTTTAAAAAGCATTCGCTCGAAGAGAAGTCCTGGAAATCAAGCTGAGTGGTTCCCTTTTTTTCTTTCTTCGACTAACATGCTTGCGCTGAAAGTGGGGCTTGTGAATGTGCGAGACTTGAGGTTAGCATAGAAGTAAAGTCACTTGCTCAAC
>NC_142941.1:20298194-20385694 GCF_046866305.1 Octopus bimaculoides | reverse complement strand
TCTGGTCGAACTTGTTCTCTCTCTCAACTGCTTCTCGTTCGCGGGGTATTTTACCAACAGTCTCGGGAGTGGCCATGGGAACGAAAATGGGCCCCAACCATGTGAACCTGTTCTTTGGCTACGTTGAGGCCCAAATATTCTCACGATTCACTGGTCCCACTCCCGAATTATACGCTCGTTGACAAATTGGGCTTTTATAAACTAAAAAGGAGAAAGCTGATTCAATGTCTACAGATCCAAGCCATCAACTGGAACTGTAAACATTTGTAAAACTTACCAGAAGTTTAGTATTTAAGTATATATGTGCATGTCTAGACGTGTAACTACATGCAAGAGAATACATACATCAAACAAAGTATACAAATCTGCACATACACTAGCTCCAAATACTGCACATGTACACACATACATGTAATAAATACAAACAAACCATCACATCAACATGAATTACACTCTGTTGATGCTATTGAAATCCCAGTGAAGGAGCCTTGGATCTAGGTTACAATCTAGCGCTTTCTCTATTGGCAAGAAAGCTTGAAATAAACTGAATAATGACATACATACATAGTTATACAAATCTGCACATATACATACAGACATACATACATACAGACAGACAGACAGACAAAAATACCTTGTTGATGATGTTGAAATTCCAATGAAGGAGTCTTGAATCTAGGTTAGAAACCGGCTCTTTTTCAATTGACAAGAAATCTTGAAATAAAACTGAACAATGCCATACATACACACATATACACAGGTGCATATATTAAATATACTCACCGTTTAAATCGACATCTGTGTAAATTTGCGCGCCACATCCTATCAAACAAGCCACAAAGATGACTAAAAGAGTGTAATTCATGTTGATATGATTGTTCGTATTCGTTACGTTGTTGCAAGGCTTCGTTACGAATGTTACTCTGTCGTTTAAGCACAACCTTTTTATGCTGAAGGAACCATCCGCACAAACACGTGAATCATTGATTGGGGAGTGTCAAAGCAGTTTAACAGCATGAAAAGGCAATCCTTTTTCTCATTGTGCCCTTTCACAGTTAGGAAATACCATTAAACAATAAAAACTGAAACCATCTAGGAAACCTAATGAGTTCATAATTTAAATTGTATACTAGCTGAATACCTTTTCGATGGGTGTGTCTTTAATTCATTGAATGTGTACGTATTCCTCTTTCTCTCCCATTCACTCACTCTTTCGCTTCACTCTCTCTTTCACTCCTTTTGTCCATCCATTGTTCCCACAACATGTATGTGTTCGTCCACGTTTAGTAATGTATGTACATATAGAGATTATAATTGCTGTTACTGCTAGTAAGATTATTATTATTATTTTCATATACACTAAACAGATTAGACTGATGGAAAAGCAAAGAATCCTAACATCTGGCTACAACAAGTAGCCTTAGATGTCAAGGACCGTCCTAAGTATCCTGTCATTAATAAGTTTTCTACAGCTGTACTAAACTGGGTTTTATGCCTATTTCTTCTATCCATCTGTTCAGATCTTTAGTGATAGTTCCTGTGGTGTGTGCGTACGAGTAGATGTAATCGCCTTACCTCGGTTTTCCTTTCCTCGCCAGCGAGTCCGTCTTGCGGTATCCGATCCTTGAAGCTTGCCCCGACCCAAGGTACACCAGGTATAGCAGCTGCTTCTCCCAAACCTCCCCAAACCTAGACCGTCGCTTAACACGTCTTGTCCTGATCGCAGCCCCGTTCGAAAAGGGCACGAACACCGATCGAGGCTCCCTCTGCCCTGTTTCCCCTTCCGGTCGACTCGCCCTTCCGGTCAGCCTCCCCAGACACTGACGTCATACGACACGCCACCCTGATCTTAAAGATCACGTTCACCCCTACTCCAATTCGAAGTCAGCCATCCAACCGGGCGGGCGCCCTACACGTCGAGATCTTCTCAAGCTAGGTGGCTCGTTTCCATCGCACTCTTCATCCGACGAAGTGGCTATCCTGCGCAGATCCAGCACGTGACGTGGCATTCCATCCACAGATACATTGTTTCTGGAATTGACCGCTGTCACTGTTCCCCTGCCCCATTGTGATGTGCAGCGTGCCTTCGGCGGCTTGACCCAAACTTCCTCCCCTACTTTCACGCCGGCGGGTCCCTTCTCTTCCTCGCAGAACTCCGGCGTCTTACAGGGATCCCTCCATTCATATTTGAACACCGCTCTGTGCGGCACAAACTCTTCCGCTTGTCCGGATCGGGGAGACATATTGTACCAGTAGACCGCTTCCAGGGGCGAAATGTGCCCCCTTTCAGCCATGGCCTTGATCGTCCGATGGTGCCTCTCAACGATTCCGTTGCCACTCGGTCTATACGCCGCTCTAAATAATCGTCGCACCTTCCACCGGTCAAGCATCTCTCCCAACGCTTCCGAACGAAACGCCGCCCCGTTGTCCATTAGCAGTTCTTCCACAGGACCCCTCTCCAAGAATATTCCGTTCAGAATGCGGCCAATCTCATCGGCAATGCCTGTCCTCAGCTCCCTCCAAATGGCCAGCCGGCCCGGCCCGCAGTCGACCATGCTGAGATACATTTCCTGACGGTAGTGCGTCACATCCACAGCCAGTCTCCTCCAGTTGCACTCTACTGAGAGGTTCCCCTGCTCATGCCCACCCGGGGCGGGGTCAATGGACTGGCATCTGTCACATTTCGCGACCACTTTCTTAACGTTTCTCCTAGTGATGTCAGCATCAACCATTTTCGCCAGATACAGGGTCCTATCCACCCCCAAGTGGTGCATAGCATGTAGCTCCTTCAGTTCGGAGTCACCCAGCTGACACGCTGCTGCTATCCCTTTCCTTGCTTCCTCCGGTTCCTCCAGCCACGCCTTTTTCACCCTGGTCAGTGCGTCCGCCCTGTTTCTTTCCGAAGGCACGAAAACCACGGTCAGCTTCAGTCCAAACTCGGCGATCAGCTCTCCCAGAACTCCTAGGCGGCGTTTCACCAACATCTCCGCGGCACCTTTCGTCCGTACTCTCTTCTCGCTGACGCTGGAACTCAGCTCTGGGATCTCGTTTCCTCTCCGGAACACCAGCTCGCCCGATCTGTCTTTTTGTAACTTCATCCCCAGCGCAGCTCCCCCCACCATCGACTCAGGCGGCTTCGCAATCAGCCCGAACCTCTCCAGGTGTCTCACTACCTCGGTGGCTGGCCCTACAGTCTCGTCAACCAAAATGTTGTCGATGTAGGAACTGGTGGCCTTCCTTATTCTCTCCTCTTTCCCTAGGACGGACTTGAGCACCATCGCCATAATTTTCGGAGCGGAATTCAGCCCGAAACCCAGCCTGGTTAAACAGTACGTCCGGCCCTTGAACCGCACAAGCTGGTATCGCCACAGCTTGTCACTCACACGGAGCTGCAAATATGCCGACTTCAAGTCGACGATCGTCGCTGCCTTGGTCGACTGTCTCCACACACGTAACGTCTCACCGCAAACGTCTGTCGCCTCGCCTCCCGTGTGGCACGATATATGGTTGTTCAGTTCCCTAAAGCCCAGCACCGGTCTGACTTTTCCTTTCGTCGGCTGCACCACCGCAATCAGAGGCAGCACTCCACTCACCACCCCCTCTTTCCACGGGACAAGGACTCCTTCCTTGATCTATCTCTCTACCTCCTCGTCGAACTCGACGTCGGCGTGACCTTTCAACGTATGCTGGTAGCAGCTCACCCTGTTCTTTAGTAGTGGGGGGTCGTCCTTCCATCGCCACTCTATCGTCCACCTCCGACCATCAAACGCCGCCTGAAAATCTTTGTCTTCGATGGTGTAAGCGGCGCTGTCCTCGACGGGGCTCTGCTCTCCCTGGCGTTCCCGACTCACGGCGCACGATGCCCCCACGCTTCCGAACGTGACCTCATCTCCTGCAATCCTAACGCCACCAAGACGGTTGATGGCGTCCATCCCCAACACGACATCAATCCCGTCTATCACATAGTCGATCACGATCACCCGTAGCCTCAGCGCCGCGCTCGGTAACGCTATCTCCAGACTGGAGCTGCCCCTGCAACGGATCTCTCTACCGTCGACCGCTCGGACGCTACTCGTCCCATCCCATTTCTTCGCCACCCTTGGCGTCACGAGGGTAGTCGTGCAACCCGTGTCCACGAGGGCCTTGAACTTCTTCCCCTCGACCTCGACTCCGACCATGGGCAGCGCCTCCACAAGCGCTACTACTTGGTTGCGGGGAAAGTTTGAGAGGCAGCAACTTCCCCACGGTCGTTTCCCTGGTCGCAATCACGGGCGATGTGCCCAGTCTTCCTGCATCGATAGCAGACGGGCCCCGATTCGGCGCATTCCCTCGCCATGTGCGGCCCCTGACATTTGAAACACCGGCCCGAGAACGGCCGCTGTCGTTGCTCGGTAGGCTTCTTCACGCCGCTCTCAGGCTGTCGTCTGTCGGAACGTGCCTCTGTCGCCGCCATCGCTATCGGCTTCCTTCCGACGTGCTGTGTCAACACGCGAGCTTGCGCTACTAGCTCGCTGAGCGCCATCTTCCTCCCGCCAGGCAACTGCTGTAATCGGATCCCTACGTCGTCGGGGAATCCGTTTACAAACGCCAGCCGCGCCGCTCTGTCCAGGCCTTCTCCCGTAAACCCAGCCAGCGTGGCCAGTCTTCGCACTTCCGCCGCGTATTCATCCACCTGTTCTCCCCCCCATCTAATCGTTCCTAGTTTTACGAAGGCAGCGTACTCGCTCTCCGTATATGCCTCTCTCAGCCTCCGTTCGACGTTCTCTGCACTTAATCTTTCTTCCTCGTCCATTTCTAGGTAGAGGGTCAGGGCGCTCCCTTCCAAGTACAAAGCCATGCGACTCGCCACATCGCTTATTCCTTGCAGCTTGGCAACGAGCCTAATTTTTCGTATCCAAGCCATCACATCTCCTTCGCCATTAAAAGGCCTGATCACATCGCTGGCGATCCTAATCTTGGTGGCTGCCATCGCGGCGAATTTCTGCACGTGGCGCCGAAATAGCTTGTGGTGTGTGCGTACGAGTAGACGTAATCGCCTTACTTCGGTTTTCCTTTCCTCGCCAGCGAGTCCGTCTTTCGGTATCCGATCCTTGAAGCTTTCCCCGACCCAAGGTACACCAGGTATAGCAGCTGCTTCTCCCAAACCTTCCCAAACCTAGACCGTCGCTTAACACGTCTTGTCCTGACCGCAGCCCCGTTCGAAAAGGGCACGAACACCGATCGAGGCTCCCTCTGCCCTGTTTCCCCTTCCGGTCGACTCGCCCTTCCGGTCAGCCTCCCCAGACACTGACGTCATACCACAGTTCCCCATGCACCTATAACAACTGGGACATGTTTTACCCGCACTTTTCATAGATTCTTTCATTCAATAGCTAAGTCCTGTTGAAATATCGTTTCTACCAATAAAATATCTATTACAATCGTCTTGACTGTTTACCTTTGTGAAGAGTTGGTCCTTAACGCTTGTTCCTGAGCTGTGCATATGAGTTCTTCTGTCTCTATCTTCAGGTCACTCCTCCTCATCCATAGCCACCTGTCCTCTGTATTTCACATCTCTTGCAAATTGACCGTGACACTTTTCCCACCAGAATTCCGGATTCCAGCAATGAACTCATTTGCATACAGCCGATCAGAATTCACCTTTTTGTCGAGTTAACAAACATACCTTACCAAGTAAACTAAAGACGAAAAACGGTGTTGTAAGTCGACCGATCGCCAAGTTATGCCTGATTATTATTATTATTATTATTATTATTATTATTATTATTATTATTATTATTATTATTATTATTGTTATTATTATTATTATTGAGTGAGAGAACAATGCATGACATCAAAGTGACGCTGGGGTAAAATATACAAAGCCCAATATACCCATCATGACTACCCGTCTGATAAGGGTACACCAGGCACATGCATCACAACCATATGTGCACGACATGGTGATCTCATATCAAGATAAACAGCGCATGATCTCGCAGGTGGGGCCCAGCTAGAATTTTTTTCAGGTCGAGTAGTCCATCCCGCTCAAAAGGTCCCTGAATAAGATTTGTTTAAGGATGTTGAGCAAAATACCTATGTTTCCAAAGGTGAATAATTCAAACTCCAAAGAACTCCTCTCAACACATGGCTATGATGCTCCCCCACTACTTCTGCTCGTGATCAGAGATGCACATATCATCAGTCACCAAGGGACATGCTCAACTGGTTAAGGTCAAACAACTGACAAGCAAATCTGTGGTATTAAGCAGAATATTTGCTGTAGCCCATCTTTTATACCAAGACAAAACAACGTACATGATAACACTTCCAATCAATTAAGATCAGAAGTCATGAGAACCACTGCCTGGTACTGCATCTGGGCATTTATTATTATTATTATTATTATTATTATTATTATTATTATTATTATTATTATTATTATTATTACTATCACTACAGAAGCTGGAGGCTTTGTGGGGTGTCCCGTGTCAACTGGGATGCGGGAGAAGTGTGTCATAGTGTCGAGCCACAGGCATATAGACCTGATTGACGAAGCACTACAGGAATATGAAGCGGTGACAGGAGCAAAAATTAACGCGGAAAAGTCAGTGGGGTTGCAACTCGGCACCTGCAGAGGCAAGTCCATGCCGTCCAACAGCGTGGTAGGGCGCTGGACAGACGGTCCCGTTAAGTTGCTCGGAGTCTGGTCTGGTCCGGACTTCCAGCTAGAGAAAGACTGGGACGAGGTAACGAGCAGGGTAGCCAATCTCACCCTGAAATGGGCCGAGAAGAAGCGCTTGGCACCTCGAGTGCCATCAAGCACTCAGAGCCCACCGCCATGTAGGTAATGCAGTCAGTGGTAGTTCCACTCTAGCGTTCTATAGAAGGCTAGTGGGAGGAAAGTGCGACGACGTTCTCGGGGAAACTCTGGGCGTCGATGAAGACCAACTGACCGGTTTGTTTCAAAGAACTTTCGGGCTTGGGCCTGTGGATAACTTCCAGAAATCCCTTACCTGGCAGTGCTACCGAGGTGCGCTGCCTGTTCGGGATAAACTTTACAGGCACGGAAGTGCTGTCAGCCGGGTATGCTCGAGGTGCGCCCAGAACGATGAAACCGTTCTGCACACTCTAGTCCAGTGCCTGAGTATTGCTGACCCGTGGATTTATGTCGAACACCTGCTGTCGTGTGTAGGACAGATCTGACTATCAGCTGAATCCATTTTGAAGACTGCCCCGCTGCCCTCTTTTGGCTAGGAGAGGAAAGCAATTTTTATTTGTCTGGTGGCTGGAGTGAAAGAGGTAGTATGAAAGGGCTAAAGACAGACACTTTTTTCTTTGGCCAAGTCCTAATCAACGTTTTCAAGTTCCACTTGAAAAGGAAGTTGAGGGTGGAGAGGGAAGTGTTTCCTTGTAGCAAGTTTGTTGAAAGATGGGTGAATGTTGGAAGAATGGCCAGTGTAAAAAGAACAATTTCGAGCGTGCACATGTAAAAAAGGAATCAAAGGAGAAGGGTTCTTGCCCTATTGTTCGGGCACCCATGGCTTTTGTGGGGTTTTCCACGAGTATTCTTAAAGCGCCTTCCCTATTGGGAGTTTTAATTCGTTCAGTTTTTATTGTTATTACATTGTGTACGCGCGAAAACCCATTGTATCGTCCTGTTTTTGTCTTTTATGTTGTTGCATGTGTTTTTCAATGTTTTGTATGTGAGCCCTTGTGGCCAATAAAAGAATTTTTTTATAATTATTATTATTATTATTATTATTATTATTATTATTATTATTATTATTATTATTATTATTTTTATAACGTGCTTTCACTTCACTACCGAGCGCAGCTCTGTGCGCCTTGGGTATGTGCTGTGGTTTGCTCTGGTGCTCTTATGTTTACTGTATTGAAAGTGTTTTGCGTAGAATGTGTGCAGTACCCAGTAGTGCAATTTTCTGTATGTTATATATATTTGTAAGTCCTGGTGTTTTTGTTATGTATTTGTCTGAATATTTTTTTATTATACCTAAGGCACCTACTATGATAGGAATTGTTTCTGTTTTTAGATTCCACATTCGAGTTATCTCTATTTCCAGGTCTTTGTATTTTGAAAGTTTTTCCATTTCTTTCAGAGAAACGTTGTCATCTGCTGGTATTGATACATCAATTAGAAAGCATTTTTTTCCTTCATGATCTTTGACAACTATATCTGGTCTATTTGCCTTAATTTCTCTATCTGTGTGTATTGGCATATCCCAGAGTATGGTTGCTTTCTCGTTTTCTGTGACCTTTTCTGGCGTGTGTTTATACCATCTTTTTTCTGTTGTTATTCCATAGTGTTGGCATTATTATTATTATTATTATTATTATTATTATTATTATTATTATTATTATTATTATTATTGGCGGTGAGCTGGCAGAATCGTTAGCACGCCGGGCGAAATGCTTAACGGTATTTCGTCCGTCTAAAAGTTCTGAGTTTAAATTCTGCCGAGGTCGACTTTGCCTTTCATCCTTTCGGGGTCAATAAATTAAGTATCAATTACGTACTAGGGTCGATATTATCGACTGGCCCTCTCCCAAAATTTCAAGCCTTGTGCCAATAGTAGAAAGGATCATTATTACTAATGGTGGCGAGCTGGCAGAATCGTTAGCACGCCGGGCGAAATGCTTAGCTCCAGGTGAGTTTGTTCCGGGTGAGAATGCTCCGGGTGAGTTTGTTTTTAAAGCATTGCTTACACCAGTTAATGACGCTGTTTCACTGTACATTTGTTCCCACTTATTAATAGAAACTCTAGGAACTCGTCGCTGGTGTTTCTGTGTTTGCTTAGCTTCTCACGTGGCCATATTCGGCCCACCAAATAAGTTCGGTGGGTGTGAAATCACTTACAATTCAACAAAATGACGGAGCGCATCTTGAAAGAGTTGAGGAAAAAAACTGCCCCTCCCGAAAAAAAAAAATGTTTTGAATGCTGAAGATTTCCCTTCTCTCCCTACCCCGCCGTTACTAACAACATTACAGGAGCGGAGGAGATTCAAAGTTCAATTCGTAGTAGCAGCAGTGAAAGCACTGACAACAGCAGTGACGGCAATGATAGCGGCGGGGCGACAACAGCGATGGTGATCACAGCAGCGGCGGCGACGCAGCAACAGCAGCGGCGGCGGCTGCTATAGTAGCAAAGCAATTAAGAACACAATTGAAGGCGGTGGCAGCGGTGTGAAGAGTCGAAACGGTGAAGTGGCCACAACCCCACCACCATCATCCCAACAGTAACAGCAGCAGCAGTAGTAACAACAACAGCAACGACGACGACAACAAAAGCAATAACAAAAATAAAAGATCTGCGGTGCTCCAGCATGGCCACAGTCAAAAGACTGAAACAAGTAAAAGAGTAAAAGAGTAGCAAACACAAAAAGAGAGATTATGTGATACCATTGGACGACAAAAGGTGTGAACTCACAAAAAGCAAAATACATCATCCGGTTTGAGGGTAGTAAGAACGCAGAACTAGTACAACCCTAAATAATAAAGCCAAAAGAGAGAAAGACCATTTATCTCAGATGAGTATCACGCAAAACCCGGAGGGCTGAAATAGCGTCCATTAGTCATGTCTCTCAGAGACATTTTAATAGACATGGTTCATATACAGAGAGGGTGGCAGTTTGACAGCATCGAGACGCTGTAGCCTACAACGCACTCCCAACAACAGAGACCAACAACAGAGGCATGTGAACCCCATACAATGGGGAAAACCACCCAGGGTATCTGTCAAACCAGTCCCCTTCATCCCCTCTCTCAAGCATACACTCATACAACCACGTTCACATATCACAAACACATCCAAGTTAGACCATACAGACACTAGCCACAACTTGCCCCGTAGTGAAGACGAATAAGAATCCCAAAAAGTAAAAAAAAACAAACAAATAGGCAAAGAAACAGAAAACAAAAGAACCTACACAACACCCGAAAACACAAAAACCTGCAATACATCGAACATAGACACAGCAAAAACTACACCATAACTACCCTCTCCCAACCACCACTACCCCAACCAAATCCAGCAATGCACTCACAACTACATGTAACCTCCAAAAGAAAGCTCACAGTCACTAATGAGGAAACACCAAATTATGTGCTCGTAAGGAGAGCCAACAAAAATTTGTTGGCTCTCATAGCCAGAAACAAGCAAATTGAGAAAGAGGGTACAATCCATGATACTAGCACCCTTAGGGTTCTGGTTACCCCCTCAAAGTAGTCAAAGAAAAAACAGGGACTTCCCGCATGACGTGAGAAGGCCAAACGTCCGCGCCACCAAGTGGATTTTAGCCGATTTCCCAGAAGAACAAGATCTGGAATTTGGGTCACCGGCTGCCAACAACTTCAGGAGGGTAAGTAACTAAGGGACCCCGCTTTTTTTTTCTTTTCCTCAACCCTTTCGAACCAGAGACAAGCAAATTGAGAGAGCGGGTGCAATCCATGACACCAGCACTCTTAGGGTTCCGGTTACTCCTCAAAGCATTCAAAGAAAAGACAGAGGGACTTCCCGCATGACGTGGATTTTAGCCGATTCCCCAGAAGAACAAGACCCGGAGCCCGGCTCACCGGTTGCCAACAACTCTTTTCCTAAACCCTTTCGAGCCGTCATGGCGATTGTCAGAGCGGGATGCATAAATGTTCGCGGCGGCCTGAGGTCATCCTGAAAGAAAAGTTGCTTGCTCAATGACTTCAGGTTGCTAGAATTGGATGTGATAGCAGCCAGTGAGACCAGGATTTCTGATACACGCGACCTTGCACCCATTTTCGATGATTATGAGATCTACGCATCTCTTAGTCGTCCCGGAATAGTAGGCGGGGCGGCAATGCTGTTTAGGAAAGACCTGGATCTCAAAATTCGGGCGATCTTCCTGGACCCGGAGGGTAAGTTGGTGGTCCTGAACATGAGCGACATTGAAGATGGTGCTTTTAGACAAGTCAATGTTTACGCCCCCACGGGAGCGGGGCAGTCAGATTTCTTCAGACGGTTGGAGTTTTTCTTCGGGACGTCACGCTCTTTAATGTTAGTGGGTGACTGGAACGCCATTTTGGATGTACGCCTGGATAGCATGGGGCTAGCAGATAGGAGATGGAGGAATAAAAGCCTCACAAATCTGCTCAGTCGCTTCCAGTTGGCTGACAGGTACCTACTGGATTTCCCGAATGCGCCAATGTAGACATGGACAAACCTCATCGTGTCTTCCAGATCGTATCTAGATAGAGTATTTTGTAGGCCTGTAAATAGAAGTAGTATAAGTTGTCCACATTTCAAAGTCATCGGCTACACCGACCATAAACTTGTGATCTGTACGGTCGACATTGATAGGAGCCATAGATAGGGCATTCATAAACAGGGTTGGTAAGTTAGTCCATCGAGAGTCGGTGGGCGCAATTGTCAACAGCCGTTGAAATGGACTATTAGCGTAGAGGTGGTAAGTTTTAGTAAGGAAATAGCCTTAGAGGAATCTAAGATAGAGGGGGACCTAGTTAGGAAGCTAAAGGAGGCGCTTAAGAAAGGCATAGCGACCGACGTGCTGGCGGCGAGATTGGCCCTTGATAAATTCTTCAATGCCAAGCACGAAGGTTGCGTTGTCAGAGTTAGGGCACGTGCACTGAACGGAAGGGGCTTCCGTTCAGAGGTGCTTCGTGGAAACAAAGCAATAATTAAGTCTTTGACAAGCTGTGATAGGCACATGATAACCGAGTCCAAGCAGATGTGTGTGGAATTTCAACGGTACTTCGCCGAACTGTATGGGCCGCACGATGGTCCTGGGACGATGGTGGATTTCACCTTCCATCTCAGTGACACGCCGCGACTCTCAACCAGGGATGCGGAGTTCTGAGAAATGCCGATAACAGCCGAAGATGTACGGGACGCGATGATGGTCTGCCCTTCGAACTTCATTCTTATATGTCAGACTTGTTCGGTGGTCTCTTGGTAGACGTCTACAACAACTGGCAGCAGAGCGGGAGACTACCCAGTGGTGTGAGCCGTGAAGTAGTGGTGCTGTTGAGGAAAGACCCGAACAAGGGGAGCAAAATTGATCATTTCAGGTCTATAACTCTGCTGAATGCAGATTATAAGATTTTGGCCAAGGTGTTAGCCAAGAGGTTGGCGCTCGTCGTCGATAAGTTGGTTGGTAACGCGCAGACAAGTGCTATCTCATACAGAACTATCCATGACAACTTCCACCTCACGCGCAACATCTTAGTGCGGGTTGGGAAGGAACCTGACATGGGTGGGGCTCTGATCAATTTGGATCAGTCAAAAGCTTTTGGCTCGCGTGAATGGACCTACTCTGAATATTCGTCTGTAAGCCGGAGCAGTTGAGTGAAAGCGGGGTACCTAACCGGCGTGCCTTTGGTAGTTGAGCTGACCAGGATGTGTGGGGTGCCTGGTTAATCTGGGTGGAACTCACCACTATTGAGGAATTTTGTCGTTTCTTATTTGTTGTTGTTGACAGTTTTTTTTTTTGTTTTTATTGTTTACAACTTTTCTGTTTTAAACCCCATTTGTCCCTATATGATTCTGTGTTCGGTCCTTGTGGCCAATAAAGAAAGATTTGTTACCATTATTATTATTATTATTATTATTATTATTATTATTATTATTATTATTATTATTATTATTATCATTATTATTATTAATATTATTATTATTAAAAGAAACAAAAAAGAAGAATGCGACTGTTATCAAATGAATAATATTTCGACATCCCGTGTATCTTCTACTGGTTCAAAAATAAACTTGTCAATCTGCTTCATTTTGGTAATATTAATAGGATTGATGTTGCTCCTCCAGAATTTAAAAACAAAAACAAAAAACAAAAAACAAAAGTGCAGCTGTTATCAAATGAACAATATTTCGATAATTCGTGTGTCTTTCACAGGTTCAACAATAAACTTGTTAATCTACTTTATTTTGGTAATATTCATAGGATTGGTGTCGAAATATTGTTCATTTCATAACAGTCGTGCTTCTCTTTTTTTTTTTTTTAAACTCTGGAGGAGTAACATCTGGTACTTAATTTAATCGACCCCGAAAGGATGAAAGGCAAAGTGGACCTCGGCGGAATTTGAACTCAAAATGTAAAGACAGACGAAATACCGTCAAGCATTTCTCCCGGCGTGCTAACATTGTTGTTGTTATTATTATTATAAGGCGCGGGAGTGGCTGTGTGGTAAGTAGCTTGCTTACCAACCGCATGGTTCCGGGTTCAGTCTCACTGCGTGGCACCTTGGGCAAGTGTCTTCTACTATAGCCTCGGGCCGACCAAAGCCTTGTGAGTGGATTTGGTAGACGGAAACTGAAAGAAGCCCGTCGTATATATATATATATATATATATATATATATGTGTGTGTGTGTGTGTGTGTGTGTGTGTGTGTGTGTGTGTCTGTTCCCCCACCATCGCTTGACAACCAATGCTGGTGTGTTTACGTCCCCGTAACTTGTAACTTAGCGGTTCTGCAAAAAGAGACAGATAGAAATAGTACTAGGCTTACAAAGAATAAGTCCTGGGGTCGATTTTCTCGACTAAAGGCGGTGCTCCAGCATGGCCGCAGTCAAATGACTGAAACAAGTAAAAGAGTAAAAGAGTAAAAGAATTATTATTATTATTATTATTATTATTATTATTTGAAAACTCACAGTTTATTTTGCTGGGTATGATGGAAAATGTCAGCTGTCCACAAAAGACAGATGCGGTGGAAGAGATTGGTTCTCCGGAGGAGGACAGTGTAGCGGAGAAGGAATAATATAAAGGCAATGTTGGCAAAGTGACAGTATGTTTCTGAATTTGTAGATAATCATCATCCTGAAAAAGTATCTACAGGTCATGCAACTGCTTAATTTAATGACACTGCTCTGATGCATTTACGCAACATTTTGAAAGGCAGGAAAAAGCAAACTTCTATTGATATATTTCTAATGAAACAACCTGCAAGTGTAAAAAGGGAAGAAAGTGTGTCCAAAACGCTTAAATTAAGCGAAGTGAGACAGAAAACGTCAGAAATTGTTCTTCCTGAAGTCTTAATGGAAGGAGATTCTTTTTCTAAACAATAATCCTCCTCCACCCAGCTCCATCGTTTTCCTCGCGATCAAATCACCCCATCTTTAAGGTAATTTAATTGATAAAACCAGTTTACATATACAGACGCAGGAGTGGCTGTGTGGTAAGTAGCTTGCTTACCAACCACATGGTTCCGGGTTCAGACCCATTGCGTGGCACCTTGGGCAAGTGTCTTTTTCTATAGCTTCGGGCCGACCAAAGTTTTGTGAGTGGATTTAATAGACGGATGTGTGTTTATATGTTTGTGTATCTGTGTTTGTCCCCCAACATCGCTTGACAACCAATGCTGGTGTGTTTACGTCCCCGTAACCTATCGGTTCGGCAAAAGAAACCGATAGAATAAGTACTAGGCTTACAAACAATAAGTCCTGGGGTTGATTTGCTCGACTAAAGGCGGTGCTCCAGCATGGCCACGGTCAAATGACTGAAACAAGTAAAAGAGTATATCTTTTGCTTTCTCTTTTATTATGTTTTTATAACTGTCATTTTCCTTGTAACTGCACCTTTTCCGTTTTAAGGCCCATAAAAAATTATTTTGGGGTGGTTTTGAGGGGCAGGGACGGATTAATGATGTTTTAATTAATTTCAATGGGAAAATTGATTTGTAAAACGAGTAAATCGTAAAACGAGTAAATCGTAAAACGAGCTCGGTCATGGAACGAATTAAACACGTATTGCGAGGTATCATTGCATGTGTGTGTGTGTGTGTGTGTGCGTATTATCCTGATTTATAACCCAAACTGTTGATGACCCGCTACTATCGGTATTGTTATTGTTTGTATTACTTTTGTGGTTGCACCTATTTGGATTTGAGAGGAGCATGGCCTCGTATATCTATGGTCAGTTTTTCTGTCCTCAACTTTATTATGTGACATGCAAAATTATTGATTAAATGCATAACGGGTGCGCTAAGAGATAAGCCTAAAAGTAAAAATATTGTACTGCTAACACATGGTAAGACACTGCTAACACATGGTAAGACACTGCTAACACATGGTAAGACACTGCTAACATGGTAAAACACAATATAGACTTATAAAGCTTTATTATACTTAGTAGTATATTATAGTTGCAAAATTATATATTGTTGCCTTTCCAGCAATTAAATTTACGTACCAGTTGCCAAGTACGTGGTTAATATGTAAATTGGTCTATCCAATTATGTTACACCATTAAAATTCGTGGTCATTTCAACAATGTGTTCGTGGATAGTTAGTGGGCTAGCTGAGGTGCTGATGAAAGGGCAATAACCCTTGCAATATGCATATACATTCATAAACTATTTTTCTATCTTCGATTGTATTTGTTTACATAGATGAATTCGTTTGCAAAACATCGTAACTTGCCGTGCTGGCTCTGAATTCTGTAGAAAATCTATTGAGATGAAATTGAAAATTTTGTATCAGCATACTTCTCAGTTCAATCCTAACAAACTTTGTTTAGCAACAAATATATATACATAAAGGAGTAAAAGTTAACTAATGTGTAAGTTAATGTTATTGGCATAATTACCATTCCAAAATACAATATATAAATTTAGGCATGAGAATTTTGGTTTAAATTGAAATCACCTACATTACTCACTTCTTTTGTATGACATAACCCACAACATTTCTTTTTGTTTTAATTCGCTATGAACAACAGAGAGCGTGAGTAAAATATACATATTTCATACAATTTTCAGAAAGTCTCGCTATTTTCCCACCTTTCTTTATACTGTCGGCTTTTATTTTCGTTTTTTTTTTCTTCTGCCCAGTAATACTATAAAATGACGTTTCTTTTGAAAAAAGAATTATAACTGAAACAATGAAAAAGAAACGAACAAGTTATTGATGGAAGTATGAGAATATTCATGTTTTAATGTTTCGGAAGTTAACATGCATTATTTTCTTCTAACACAAATGACATTCTTTTCTTCTGACAAAACTCTAACTCACAGCTGTTCAGAATAAACATAATTAAAGAACTATTCAAAAGTATAAACCCACATGCTTTGTTCTAAGTTTGGGAAAATATTCAACTCAGTCCTATTCTCCATTAATCTCAGATTACATTTCCAGTATGCCTAAAGTTACAAAGTTTTCCGAAATTGAATAAGGGGCGATTCTTGCACTGTAAGTGGGAGGAATGACTAACCGGAATATTGCCAGTTAGATTCAGTGAAGCAGAATGCCAGTGGACAATTTTCTGAAAGATCATGATGGCTACAACAGGGTTTATGCTGATGGAGGTCCCAACGCTACATCAGAAAGGGATGAAAGAGCCGTTGTCAGAGCTGTGATAAAATCACGTTGCCCTTCTGTTTCCAAAATTAAAGCATCGACAAGAGCCTCGACATTCACTGTTAGAAGAGTGATTTTGAACCCTAGTTTCCACCCGAAGAAGCGGCTAGGACGTCCGTTATTGTCTCCTTCCCACAAAGCTGTTAGATTGGAGTTTGCTCGGCAGCATCAGACGTGGGATGGTGAATGGACCAGGGTTCTGTTCTCTGATGAGAAAAAATGGAATTTGAATGGCCTCGACGGTTATAAGTATTACTGGGCAGGTAAATGTATGCAAAATTCTACTTATTCCAGGTGGCAGAACAGTAGAGGAGGTCTAATGGAGAGGGGAGCCATATCTACCAATGGGAAACTGCTGCTTGTCATCATTGATGGCCCTTAAAATACTGCACGATTCATCGATATGTTGGACGGGCTCACATTCACGAAGAAGGAAGCAGGCTCCATGGCGAGAACTTCATACTTCAACAGGACAATGCCCCTAGTCATAAAGCAAAGGCAACTTTCGATTTCCTTCATCCAATTGGGTTTGAAGTCATGTCATTGCCAGCAAGACGTCCCAACAATTAATCCTATAGAAAGTGCCAGGGAATATCTCCCGAATGTTGTGTACAACAAAGATAAAGAGTATTCATCTGTTGAAAACTTGAAACGGCAATAAAGAAGACTTGGAAAGAGCTTCTACTTAATCTGCTGCAGAAGTTGATTGGGAGCATGAAATCGAGAGTCTTTGAAGTAATTCAGAAAGGCGAAGGTCAAATACATTGTTGTTTGTGTATTGTATGAAAACATCATTGAAATATATCATAATTTTCCTGTTTTGCTTCATTTTTGCAACATATTCAATCTGGCATAATAGTTTTGAACAAGGGTTTTCTGGCTCTGTATGTGTTTTGAATTAATATCTAATTTATTTTTGGATTTCAATAAATTTAAATATTACATTGCCTTTTTCTATTCCATTTCCTATCTTGAGGTGAGTTTCATGAACTTGAGTTATATAGTTTACCTGAAAAAACAGACAGTGCACTGGCCTTATAGTTTTGAAGAGCAGTTTAAGTCAAGTCTTTTAGATGTTACATAGCAAGTTCTGAAGATATATCCCAGCTAAGAATTTTTGAACTGAGGAGAAGCAGGACTGGCACCAGGTCCTGCGTTCTGATGCTTTGTTTTCCCAGGAAGAAAAGGGTATGTTGCATCGTTTCAGATTGTCTTTTAGTTTGTCTTTGAAGCGCAAGAGTGGCTTTCCAACTGATCTTCCTGTTGGGAATTGGCCAAAGAGAAGTTGCCTCGGAATTCTGATATCACTCATATGTGAGAGATGACCTGACCATCTAAGCTGTATTTTGATGAAGATGACTTCAATACTTGATGTGTTGAATTTTGTAAGTACCTCATGGTTATAAAATAGGTCACTCAGTTTTATATTGGAGATAGTACGCAAGCATTGCATATGAAAACCGTCAAGCTGAATGATGTGCTTTCGGTACAGTCCAATATTTAGCACCATAAAGCAATGTTGTTAAAACCATCGACTTTTAGCGAGCAGTGTTGAGTCAGTTGTCTGTACTTCGTTGGTGTAAACTGATCCTTGTTCTTGATCAAGATCTGTGACAACTTCCTCTCTGTTTTCAGAGTTGGGTCTTTCTTTACTTTGCTGTAGCTAACATCACTTATGAGACTTGCCAATTTTTACGAGTAGTCAGACTTGTTCATCACCACTGTATTTCTCTTGTCTGCAGGAAGTATTATGATGGAATTGTCACTCTGTAGTCTTTTGATAGAGATATTCTCTTCCTTAGTAATGTTTGGTTTTGAAAGTTTCGCTTTCTCTAGTACTTGTCTCACTTTCCACCTTAGTTCATCTCCCTGAGTTTTTGGTATCTTTACAGCTATCTCTTCAATAGGGGCTATTATGTCCAAGTATAGAATGCGCTTGATGGTTGTCACAAAGTTGAGACCCTTGTTTAGTACTGCTTCTCCAGAGCTTTCTAGATGTCGGCTACTTACATTAATTACTGCTTTCACAGGTGGGTGACGGACTTTGGTCTTCATTCTCTGACCTTTGAATTTCATAAACTTCTTAATCTGGCGTGTCTTCACCATTTCAAATTCTTTCGTGTACGACTTTTCTAGATCTTGTTGGATTCTCTTTCTATCATCATCTCTGGTTATTCTCCCAATTAATGAAGATAACCTCCCTTTGGTTTCGTTATTTAGTTGATGTTTTTTCCAACGGTTGTAATGCATCCTCTCACGGATGAGGGCATGTCCTTCTCTTTGCGCTACTCTTCTAGCTTTATATGAATTCACTGCTGCTATTATATTCAAGCCAGGTGGTATTAGCTTTGTGTCTCTACATTTACACAGGAAAGTTAGATGGTTTGAAAGACGAGCAAGTTTTTGATGGAGTTTCTCTATATATCTCCATATGGTGTAGCGATTAAGAGCGCGGGCTACTAGCCTCAAGATTCCGAGTTCGATTCCAGGCAGTGACCTGAAAAATGATGATGATGATGATGATGGTAATAATAATAATAACATTGAAAAATACCTTAAGAATGAGAATCCTGAAAGGATTAAAGGCAAAGTCGACCTCAGCGGAATTTGAACTCAGAATGCATGGACGGACGAAATGCTGCTAGGCAGTTTACCCGGCGTACTAACTATTCTGCCAGCTCGCCGCCTTAATAATAATAATGATAATGATAATGATAATAATAATAATAATAATAATAATAATTATTATTATTATTATTATTATTATTATTATTATTATTATTATGTCTTTTATGCGCTACTAAGGCGAAGGGTGAGGTGGACAATACGTAAAGACAGACATAAAATGTTGGGATTTACATATAATGGAATGATAAAATAGAAAGTATACACAGTATTCATTAGCAGAAAGGAACTAAACATAGTATATGACACTAGAAAAAGAGGAGGCGGGGGAAGTGATCATGAAGGAATCCCCCTGATTTAGGAGAACTTCTAGAAGTAATCAAGGAAGAGTACCCTGAGTACCAAGGACGAGAGTCCACTCCAACTTTTTTCTTCCGACTCACAGGTCTACACTCAGAGTGGCACCATCCACTCATGTCATTTTTGCAACTTTCACCCACCTTTTCATAAATTCACTCAAGAACAACACCTCCCTCTACTCTCACTTTTTTTTTCAAGTGAAACTTGAAAAAGTTGATGAGAGCTTTGCCAAGGAGGAAAGTTTCTGTCCTCATTCCTTTCAGCCTCGTCCACCAGATAACCTCTTTTGCCACAGCCACCAGACAAAGGAAAACTGCCTTGCCAGCCCGATTAAAGGAGGGCAGCGGGAGCAATCATCATTATGAACTCGGACAACAGATGGATCTGTCCTACATGCGACAGCGGCTGTTCAACATAACTCCACAAGTCAGCAATGCCCAAACATTGAGCGAGTGCATGCAGAACAGTTTCATCACTCTGCGAGTACCTCGGACGAGCCCGTCTGACAATAGATCCGTGCCTGTAGAGTTTATCTCGTACTGGTAGCACTCCCCACTCCCCGGTAACACTGCCAGGCCAAAGACATCTGGAAATTATCCATAACAGTCTCCAACCGGAATAGACTTGCCTGTTCGTCTTTGTCAATGCCTAGGGTCTCCCCGAAGATGTCATCGTACTTCACCGCTACTAATCCTCTGAAAATATCTAAAGTTGAATATTGCCCGACTTGTAGAGGTCAGTGAGCACCTACGACATTCTAAGTGTCAGGTGTCCAGTCTTGGCCTATCCTTTGCCCAGGACTGCAGCTCCATCAAGGAAATCAGCTGCGGAAAGGCGTGTCTCACAAACGGATCCCACACACGTTCACCTTCTAGAAATCGCTGCAGGTGGCGCAACCTGGGTGCGTGTCTGCGCATTAAAATCCATGGCATGCCTAAGCCGCGACGCAAAGGAAGTTGGCAGCAGACCGACGCCTGACCATTAGAACACATCCCTTCCAGAAGAAAATAAACAGGATACGCTCTCATCTATTCAAGCAGTAACTGGGTCAAGGCATAGCGGTCAGATGATAAATAATGACAGAGGCAATGTAGGCATTTGTCATCTCTGCCCGACCTTTCAGGGACATCTTCCTCTCTGCCCATTTCTGGGTAAGAGAAGTCACCTTGTTCATCACCAGACCCCAAGCAGTTTAACTGGTACGTCAGTCCAGCGTCCGACGACACCGTCCGATGGCATCGATCAGCCTCTCTAGGTGCCCAGTCGCAATCCCACCGACTTGTCGGCATTGATTTTAGCCCCTTCAACCGACTCATATTCTTTTACAATGGAGCCGACCGTCTCCACTTTCGGAGGCGTCCGACACCATGATGGTGACGTCATCCACGTAGGCAGACACTGCCTTCCAAGTCCAATTGCGAATGAGAAGCCTCTTAATTGTTCCAACTTCCGCAGCAGTGGCTCAAGAACCAGCACATACAGAAGCAGCCACAGTGGGAAGTCCTGACGGACTGAACATGCGATACTAAACGGTTCTGATAGGTGGTCATTCACTTTGACCATCGAGCTGGTGCCGCAGTGCATTGCAGCAATCCAGCTTCTGAAAATGGGTCCAAAACCAACCGCTCCCAAATAGCGATGGTCAACCCTATCAAAAGCTTTTGACTTATCTAAATTGATCAAGGCCTCACCGAAGTCAGCTTTAGTCCCATCTCTCTCTACGATGTATCGCATAAGGTGGAGGTTGTCGTGGGTAGACCTGCTCGGGATTGCGCACGTTTGTGCCTCCCAGATCAGACTACCAATGACAAGCGCCAACCTTTTCGCTAATATCTTGGAAAAAGTCTTAAACTTTGTGTTTAGCAAAGTTAAGGCCCAAAAATTCCCTAGTATTGTCGATGTCCTTTCTCAGCACTGTTACTACATCCCGGCTAACAGCACTAGAAACTCTCCCGTTCTGCTGCCAGTTACTGTAGACATCTGCCAAGAGGCTGCCAAACAAATCTGGCACGTAAACATAGACATCGCAGTGTAGACCATCCAAACCGGACGATTTGCGACTTGCGTTTTAGCGCACGGGCCTTAGCTCTGACAACGCAACCTTCATGTTTTGCCTCAAAGAAATGGTCAAGAGCCATTCTCGCTGCTAACACGTTGGTTGCGATGCCTTTACTAATAGGCTCTTCGAGTTTGCTAACTAGTTCTCCCTTTAATCTGTTTCTTTTTATTGCTAAATCTTTACTAGGCGCTATCGATTCTATTCCAATTGCACTCTTCAGAGCGACCCACCACCGGTTGTTGACAATAATCCACTTCAACTGCCGCTTAACTAGTTCACTAATCCGGTCCATGTAGTCTTTGCGAGCTGGTAAGGAAGCATTCAACTTCCAGTAATTGGGTTCCTGTCTATGGGTCATATCTAAATCGACTGAGCATATCACAAATTTGTGGTCTATGTAGCCGACCAATTGAACTTGTGGACAACCTATGCTCTCTCTATACGATTGACCTAAAAAATACTCTATCTAAATACAATCTGGATGACCCACTGTAGTTGCTCTATGTCCCCACTGGCACATCACAGAACCTGAGCAGGTTTTCGAGGATTTTACACCCCTTTCTACTATGTACTAAACCCACATAGTCCTTCCGTGTGTTCAGAATACTATTCCAGTCCCCCACTAGTACTAAAGTGCAAGACGCCCCCAGGAATGTTTATAGACCCCTGAAGAAATCTAGCCTTCCAGCCCCTATTGGGGCATAAGCCGACACTGGTCTAAAGGCGCCACCTTCGTTGCCGTTTACATCCAGGACCACCACTCTACTACCTGTACTTGGAGATCTAAGGATTTCCGGGGTAGCACTGCTACACCACCACCCGCTTCCGATAGACCACAAGATGAGAATATCTCGTAGTCCTCGAAAATGGATGCTAGAGCATGTTTTCCGGAGATCCTTGTTTCACTAATAGCAGCCAAGTCGAAATCAAGAGATCTGAGCTCATTGAGCAAGTGACCTTGCTTCCAAGTTGATCCCAGGCCACGCATATTCCCACACCCCATCTCAGCACAGCCGTGCTAGTCGGAGAAAGAAAATGAGGAGATTACTCACCTTGGTTTTTGAGATGCGAGCTTCTCGACTGGCTAATTTTTTAAAAAGGCATTTGCAACAGCCTTTTATCAATAGATCTTTTTTAAAATCCCCACACTTCCTTAGTTTCTTAGTTTTACAAACGGTTGACGACGTTTTAATTTATAATCTGTCCTTGGGTGTTTTGAAGATGATTTCCTCAGATTCCTTTCCCTCTGTCTCTATACTATTTTTATTTATACAAAATCCATCAATTCACTGTTACACTTGTTCACAACAGTGAAATTGACGGATAGTTTTTCTACACACACACACACACACACACACACACACATATGTATATATACACACACACGCACAAAAACACGCATATATATGTATATATATACATATATATGCACACATACATGTATATATAAATATATATATATATATATATATATATATATACACACATACATATATGAACACTGATATATATATATATATACACACACATATGTACACGCATATATATATATATATATATATATATATATATATATATATATATGTATGTAGGGGTGGCTGTGTGCTAAGTAGCTTGCTTATCAACCACATGGTTCCAGGTTCAGTCTCACTGTGTGGTACCTTGGGCAAGTGTCTTCTACTACGGCTTCGGGCCGACCAAAGCCTTTTGATTTGGTAGACGGAAACTGAAAGAAGTCTGTTGTATATATTTGTGTGTGTGTGTGTTTGTTTGTTCCCCCAACACTACTTGAAAACTGATGCTGGTGTTTATGTCCGCATAACATCAGCGGTTCGGCAAAAGAGACCGATAGAATAAGTACTAGGGTTACAAAGAATAAGTCATCGGGTCGATTTGCTTGACTAAATGCGGTGTCCCAGCATGGCGGTAGTCAAATGACTGAAACAAATAAAAGAAAGAATATATTTATATATATAGACACACACACACGCACATATATATATATGTGTATGTACGTATGGTTCCGGGTTCAGTCCCACTGCGTGGCACCTTAGGCAAGTGTTTCTACTATAGCCTTGGGCCGACGAAAGCTTTGTGAGTGGATTTAATATGCAGAAACCGAAAGAAGCCCGTTGTATAGATCGCTAGCCACAACACATTCTTTATTTTCTCTCCCTGTTTCTTTTTGTGTCCCTTCCTGTGGAAGAGCGTAGGCTCGAAACGTTAAAGACTTTTTCATTTCCCGAGTGTTAAACTAATACATCTGTTTGTTGTCTACACCACTTGTCTTCGTCTTTTGTTTTTTTTTTTTGTGAATTCTCCCCCTGTATATATATATATATATATATATATATATATATATATATATATATATATACATATACATACATACGTGGATGGATGGATGGATGGATGGATGGGTGGATGGATGGATGGATGGGTGGGTGGGTGGGTGGATGGAAGGAAGGAAGGAAGGAAAAAGAAGTCAAGGTAGAAAATGCTAAAATAATTTTATAAAAAACATTTCAGTACCAGTTTCAGTCATTGAGACTTTTTCAACTGTGAGTATGGAAAACAATTAAATTTTGGAAATATTAAAAGAAAAGTTTTTTAAAAGAATATTTGCATAGTATTCAAATACAAGGGGCATTTTTCTTGTTTCTACCTGTCTCTGTCCCTCTTGTTTACTCTTGTGGGTTCGAGGTTTTTGTAACATTTGTAATTCTGAACTTTTCCATATTCTCTTCTCTAAGAATCACCTTGTTAACACGCTTATAGAGCAATCTTACAAATGTAAGCATTGGCAGAAACACACCTTTAGATCATATAAGTGATTTATACCAATCTGTATAGTTTGAACATTTAGTTCACCTTGCACTACTTCAATAGAGAAATCTACTTCCAAGCCTTTGAACATTTTTTCAACCGACATATCCCTCTATACCTCTTCTTTATTTGTTCTCTACTAATTATTTCTTTATTCCTTCTCTTCCTATGGTCTACCTTTGACGTCAGATCTACTAACGTTTATTTAAAAATACTTAATAGCGTTCTGTTTATCATTTATGCAGTCATCAACATTGTTATTATGTCTTGTTGTTGAGATTGGTTCTCCTTCTTTCCTGATGAGAAGATTACATTATTTTACATCGTTTATTCCTTTGGAATTAAACCAATGTTGTCTTCGAAACATGTCGGAAGTAAAAGAATTTGAATAACATCTGCGTTTAACTCCATTTATTTACTTATACTATACAATTTACTGCACATTAACCCGGAGTTTCTACCTTTGAATAGGTCGCTACATCCTTGTTACTTGTGTGAATTTTGCTACCCTGGTAATTGTTTATTGACTTTTCCGTGTTAACTGTAAACAAAGGATTATTCATTCATCCATTTGTGCGTGTGTGTGTGTGTGTGTGTATGTGTGTGTGTGTGTGTGTGTGTGTGTGTGTGTGTGTGTGGTAAGTAGCTCGCTTACCAACCACATGGTTCCGGGTTCAGTCCCACTGCGTGGCACCTTGGGCAAGTGTCTTCTACTATAGCCTCGGGCCGACCAAAGCCTTGTGAGTGGATTTGGTAGACGGAAACTGAAAGAAGCCCGTCGTATATATATATATGTATATGTTTGTGTGTCTGTGTTTGTCCCCCCAACATCGCTTGACAACCGATGCTGGTGTGTTTACGTCCCCGTAACTTAGCGGTTCAGCAAGAGAGTCCGATAGAATAAATACTAGGCTTACAAAGAATAAGTCCTGGGGTTGATTTGCTCGACTAAAGGCGGTGCTCCAGCATGGCCGCAGTCAAATGACTGAAACAAAAAAAAAATATATATATATGTATGTATATACATATATATACATGCATACCTATATATATACATATATATATACATACATATATATATTTTATATATATCTGTATATATATATATATATACATATATATACATATATATGTATATATATATATATACATATATATATATGTGTATATATATATGTATATATATATGTATATATATATATATATATATATATATATATATATATATATATATATATATATATATATATATATATATATATATATATATATATATATATATATATATATATATTTTACCGAAGAAGGTTTTTTTCATACTGAGCTACCCGGCAAAATTGTTGATTATTAATTTTATTACTAATTGACGATTCCCTGCCCTGCATATCTATATATATATATATATATATATATATATATACATACAGGAAGCAAAATTTACAATATTTTGAGGCAGGGATTGAAAGACAGTGAATGACCAATTAGTTTATTGAAAGTCATGAGAATTTATCTGCCACAAGAAACTTTACATAATAGAAAATGTTTTTATTCTATGTGTCCTCCTTCTTTCTCAATAACTGCTTTCACACGCTTCCTGAAACTTGCACAGGTGTTCCTCAAATATTCGGGAGACAACTTCTCCCATTCTTCTTTAATAGTATCTTTAAGAGAGTCGACATTGCTGTGTGATGTTCTATTGGTAGCATGTTCTAAAATGCCCCAAATAGCATAATCCAGAGGGTTTAGATCTGGGCTAGAAGGCGCCCATAAACATGATTCCAAAAAATTGCTAAAGTTGGATTTGCAGAAATCTTGTATTTTTATAGCTGTGTGGGCTGGAGCACCGTCCTATGTCCATACATAATTACCATCTGGGTAGTTTGCTTTAAGCCATGGCAATACCTGGTATCTCAGAGTTTTGTAGTAAGTATTAACATTGATCTTTTCATCAACTTTGTAGAATTTTATAGGCATTTTCTTTCCATCGGAAGCCACAACACCAAAAGCCATAACTTGAGCAGGATGTTTTGTTTTGAATGTCCCCTCAGTTGTCGATTTTGCGATAAATTTGTCGTTTCTGTGGTTCAGAACAACATCGACATTGAAGATCTTTATATCTGAAAAGATCGTTACAATGGAGGACTTTTTCTTGAACCACGTAATAATTTTCTTGTACCTTTCCAATCTCTTTTCCTTCATAGCTATTGTCAACAAGTGTTTTGGTGTTCTTGTGTAGGATTTTAACCTCAAATCATATTTTACTGCATTTTTAAAGGTCTTGTTGTCTACCTCAAGTTCAATTGCCATTTTTCTCATGGATTTGGTTGGATCCATTAGAATTTTGGATTTGAGAGCTTTAATAAAAGCTTTGGTACGTTTTTTGTTGATTCTTTCACTTCTAGACTTCCTCGTAATAGTTGTGATCATAGCCATTCTATTCTTTACATTATAAATAGTCTTTATGGACGCTCCAACTATTCTTGAAATCTCCTTTGGTGTGACGAGTGCATTCAGCAAATTACACACTCTTTGACATTTGCTTTCCTGATTACTCATATGGGCAAAAGTTTCTGAAAAAGTAAGGATAATAGTGTCAGGTATGATTCTGACATCAATATATGCTACGTTTCAAAACAATTGACTTAGTGCCTGCTGAGAAAAAACAACTTAACGTTCATTGTAAATTTTGCTTCCCGACCCTGTATATATATATATATATATATATATATATATATATATATATATATATATATATATATATATATATATATATATATATGTCAGTAAATAGTGGGGTTGTGTTAACCGCACGTGGAGAAATAATAGGAAAATGAAAAATAATTAATAAGGCAGAATGCTAAACTGGAAGCATATTTTAATAAAGATTTCTAACCGGCTTTCCATTAAATAGATGGATAACTGGAAAAGATACTTGGATGATTGTTTTATTATATGGAAGGAATCCTATGAAAAACGTCTAGAATTCAAATCCATACTTAACAACATACATCCCAGCATTCAATTCACTATGGAATTCAGCAAACATCATCTCCCTTTTCTTGATCTCTTAATTATAAAAACACCCAATAACCAAATCACAACCGACATCTACCACAAACCTCATGCCACCCAAAACACACCAAGATAAATATCCCCTTTAATTTAGCTAAAAGAATTTGCACCATTGTCTCTGACCCAACCACTCGATAAATACGCTTACAAGACCTAAAAAAAAAAAACACTATTACAACGCCAATATCCCTCCACACTCATAGATCTTGGAATAAAACGTGCCAAGGAACTTGACAAAAACACACTAAAAACCAACCAACACAATAACACACCCAACCCCAAAATACTTCCATACATCTCCACCCACAACCCCAAAAACACAGAAGCATACACCACAATCAAACAAAACCTCCCCTTACTCACCACAGACCCGAAAATGAACAATATCATCAATAAACACAAAGTCCTTAAATGCAAAAGGCAACACAAATCTTTGAAAACACTATTAACCAATGCCAAACTACATACACCGCTTCCACCCCCATCAGTTAAAAAATGTGCACGCCCTAATTGTGGTACCTGTCCCTACCTACTTGAAGGCTCTGAATTTACCTTCAAAGGAGGAACAAAGTTTAAAATCAAAACCAATTTCTCTTGTTCCTCTGGGAACCTCATTTATGTCCTCACATGCGCAGGTTGCCAAAACTTCTATATCGGACAGACGAGCCTTTCATTGCGTAGAAGAGTCGCAGTCCATAAAGAACAAATAAATCTCCCTCAATACCGCCAAATTCCACTCAGTGGCCATATAGACTCTTGCGCCAGAAACAAAAACCCTAAATTCATTATATTCCCTTTCTATCAATGTAAAGACAGAATCTCCACACAAGAAAGAATCAACAAGGAGAATCTTTTCATAGAGAAATTCCAACCATTTCTTAACACACACACCCCTCAGTGACCTTATTTCTCTAGGAACAGACATAAACTTCCTGTTGAAAAAGAGTTCATAACTCCAACTAAAAACATTTGTCTCTCCTTACACACACTTCCTGTTTTGACACCACACTTCCTGCTTAACACAAACTTTTAACCCTTTTTTAAAACCTAACACAACTCTCAATTCTCATGCATCCTTATTTTTCCAACCATTATATACATGAATTACCATTGAACTTCAAAACCTCAAAGATAATATAATGTATTGGTATATTTATTTTTTTATATATTTTTTTTTATATACTATTTTCTTCATTTTGTACTTCTTTGTAAAAACATTTTCATTGTCCCTCTTCTTGAAAATTTGCTTCGCAATGAAAGCCGGTTAGAAATCTTTATTAAAATATGCTCCAGTTTAGCATTCTGCCTTATTATTATTTTTCATTTTCCTATATATATATATATATATATATATATATATATATATATATATATACATACATACATACATATATACATACATACACACACACACACACACATATATATATATATATATATATATATATATATATATATATATGTGACAATTATTCGGTAGCCATGATAAAGCTCAGAGTTTCGAGTTTCAGATGTTGGGGCGGAAACCCGTGCCGGCCTCTCTTCAGTTATTGGGCCGATGCTGGCATGGGTTTCCGCCCTGACATCCGAAACACGGAGTTTTATCATGGCTACCGAATAATTGTCATATATATTTACAGATAAATTTCTCTATTTACATAATATCGAGGTCTCTTTCATTCTTTTGTTGTCTTACCATCAATATATATATATATACGTATGTATGCATGTGTATGTATATATGTGTGTGTGTTTGTCTCTCCAGCATCTCTTGACAACCGATGATGGTGTGTTTACGTCCAGGTTACTTAGTGGTTCGGCAAAAAAAGACATAAAATAAGTATTAGGCTTACAAAGAGTAAGTCCTGGCGTCGATTTGTTGGACTAAAGGTGGTGCTCCAGCATGTCCGCAGTCAAAATGACTGAAACTAATAAAAGAATAAAGATAATGGAAACTCTGAGACTGAATACGAGTGAATGCCAATCACTTTCAGGACCGGAGCTCCGGTAGACAATCGAGTCAGAATGTTAAAACTGGTATACACTTTGTCACAGCTGTACTTGCACGACTCTACGGAAAGTCTAAGACCCAAAAGAAGCAAGGAAACATTCAAACTGAACTTGAGAGATATGGCTGGTATTTCTAGCAAAGCAAGTAATCACATAGGGGCTCCTTCTTTGGCTCATCGTGCGTTAATGGGTGAAAGTTCATTAATTAACTAAATAGTAAATGTGTAATATTTTCAAGTCTAGATATTTTAAATACTTTGCTCTCAGTTATTAAAATAGTACTTCATATGAGAGAATTTAACATACTAAACGGATAATAAAAATCCGAAACCTGTATGATGCAATTATACAACTGATTCCTCTTAATCTTCAAGTCTCTGATACGTATTTCTTCATATTAGTAAAAATAGATTCGCATGTTTCAGTAACCAAAGTTAGAGTAGCAGAAACGTTCAGTTAACACCGGCTGTAAACATACGCCCCACTGTCTTTAAAAGACACATTAGACAATATGATCCTAAATATCTGTAAAATGATAAGGTTGACAGGATATCCGTAAAATGACAAGGTGGACTGAATGTCCGTGAAATAACAAGGTGGTCATGGCTCGGCAAGGTAGACACACTTCTGATCATAGGTCTGCTCACCAGAGTTTAGTAAGATTTTTTTAATAACAAAGAGAAACACCGCTATGAAACGGAAATCGTACGTTAAAAAGACTTCCGTTTTCCATGCAGGGGACACAATTAGGCAGCAAGAAATTTCTCGCTTTATTTAGAACACGTTGGGCTGAAATAAATCACTGATATTATGGTAAATATATATAGATTATTTGTATAATAGTTTTGTAATATATACCAAAATGTTTTTATTCATTTCTAGATTAGCTTTTAAGAAAACTAGTTGTAGTACTCCTTTTGTAAATGTATACATAATTCATACATTACTTATCAAACCAACATGGAACCTTTCGCATGATCACTCACCCTGCTAGAAATATATCCAAACACCTATTCTACTCTTCTACAGTAAAAAAAAGAAAACAAAAAAGATATATATATCAGCGTTTTTCATGAACGAACGTTGTTGGTTATATATATGTATAGATCGCCATATATTGTATAAATGCTTTCGAGTGATACGACAGAGTGTCAGCTTGAAGTAGATATGTGTGTTCTGCATCGAAGCCCAGAAACTTCTAGCAACAACTTTGTAAAATAGGTACTAAGCTGCGATTACTGTTAACTCTTCTATGGAAGACGTGTCTAATGCTTTTCCTAAAATATTGAAGATCCTTTTTATCTAGTCAATATTAGGAAAACCATACTATTATAGTAGAACCTGCAGTCTGGGCCAGTCATTTTATGGGCACAATACAATCCATAAACATGTATGGTTTTAATTCGAATCCGTGTGATTAATGGCCTAGTATTTTAATTTCATTCGTTGTTCTTGTGACTCCTAATTTTTTTTTAAATTATGAAAATGAGAAATATATCCAAAATGAATGAAGTATGCAAAAAATTAGGAAGATTCATCTATTTTAAAATATTTTATACTAAAAAATAAAACAAACGAAAAACGGGCACTCGCGAATATAAACAAACATGTCGGGCGATACATGGTGGGGTGGGTAACTTACTTTTACCAGTCAGATTACGAGGGGACCGACAATATCGTTTGAAAATTCTTGATTGTTTTTAATCAAATGCGCACACTGGTTAGGGTTACAGCTGTGCGTTTCTAAAGAAGCGCCGTAATTTACAATGTATAAGCAAATAGTTAGTGCGCAGTTTCAAAAGTGGTTAGAACGAACCGTTAGCTGTACAATGTAAACTTCGAGCATTTTGCAAAATACTGGTACACTTTGCTCATAAATTTTTATTCATCATTGAAAATAGTTATAATTAAATTTAATTATATATATATATCATCATCATCATCATCATCGTTTAACGTCCTTTTTCTATGCTGGCATAGGTTGGACTGTTCGACTGGGTCTGGAAAGCCTGGAAGCTACGCCAGTCTGATCTGGCAATGTTTCTACAGCTGGATGCCTTTCCTAACGCCAACCACTCCGAGAGTGTAGTGGAACGCTTTTTACATGCCACTGGCACGGAGACTACAACTACAATTTCCATTTGATTGTAATTTGATTTCATTTTGATGTTGATGTACTTGACTCAATAGGTCTCCTCAAGCACAGTATGTCGCCCTATGATCCAAAGGTACTTTTTGAGCTGGTTGGTTATGCGAGATTGGTGTAGTTTACAGCTGTGATCTCACTTTATTTGCTGGGTCTTCTCAGTTACAGCATATCTTCAGAAGTCTCTGTCTTTCGTCATTTCCTCAGTGAGGCCCAACGTTCGAAGGTCATGCTTCACCACCTCACCCCATGTCTTCCTGGGTCTCCCTCTACCCTGGATTCCTTCCACTGTTTGGGAGTAGCACTTCTTCACACAGCTCTCCTCATCCATCCGTAGTACATGACCATACCAAGGCAAATGTCTCTCTTGCACGCCACACCTAATGCTCCTTATGTTCAACATTTTTCTCAGGGCACTTACACTCTGTCGTGTGTGCACACTGACATTACACATCCAGCAGATCATGCTAGCTTCACTTCTTTTGAACTGTCACGGCCCATGTTTCACTGCCATGAAGCATGGCAGTTCGTACACATGCATCGTACAATCTTCCTTTCACTCTCAGTGAGAGGTCCTTTGTAACCAGTAGAGGTAGGAGCTTTCTGAACTTTGGCTAAGCAATTCTTAATCTAGTGGTAATGCTCTCTGAGTATCCACCCCCACTACATACTTGGTCACCTAAGTAGCAGAAGCTATCAACTACTTCTAGTTTCTTCCCCTGGCATGTGATGGAATCTATTTTCTGGGTATCTGTGGTGTTTATTGCCCCTGTGCATCTGCCACACACAAAAGATATCTTCCTGGTTAATCTTCCTTTGATATTGCTGCACCTCTTATATGTCCATAGCTTACACTGGGTACATCTTATGGAGTTTCTACATACACCTTTTCTACAGATCGATCAGGGCCACCTACCTGAAGGGGTGTGTGACGTGTTCGCCTTCCTACTTACTAGAACTTTGGTCTTTGTGACATTGACTCTAAGGCCCTTTGACTCTAAACCTTGCTTCCAAACTTGAAGTTTCTTCTCTAGTTCTGGTAGTGATTCTACTATGAGGGCCAAGTCATCAGCATAGAGGAGCTCCCAGGGGCAACCTGTCTTGAATTCCTCTGTTATTGCCTGGAGGACTATGATGAATAAGAGGAGGCTAAGGGCTGATCCTTGGTGGACCCCTATTTTTACCCAGAATTCTTCACTGTACTCATTGCCAACACTAAGCTTACTAACAGCATCTCTGTATAGGGCCTGTACAGCCCTTATTAACCATTCATCAATCCTCAGCTTCCGCATCACCAATCAGATAAGGGATTGGGGGATCCTATCAAAGGCTTTCTCCAAGTCCACAAAAGCCAAGTATAGGGGTTTATCTTTGGCTAGGTATTTCTCCTGCAGTTGCCTTACCAGGAATTTAGCATCAGTGGTGCTTCTATCTGGCACAAAACCAAGCTGCATCTAAACAGACTCTCTCCCTAATTAGTTGGGTTATGATCCTCTCTCTGATCTTCATCACCTGATCCAGCAGTTTGATACCCCAGTAGTTATTTCTAGCTAAAGTATCATCTTTACCCTTGTAGCAGTTGATTATGGTGCTGCTAAGCCAGTCATTGGGTATGACTCCGGACTCCTGAACATTTCCTCGATATATGGTTTCCCCAGTATCATCATCATCATCATCATCATCATCGTTTAACGTCCGCTTTCCATGCTAGCATGGGTTGGACGATTTGACTGAGGACTGGTGAAACCGGATGGCAACACCAGGCTCCAATCTAAATTTGGCAGAGTTTCTACAGCTGGATGCCCTTCCTAACGCCAACCACTCAGAGAGTGTAGTAGGTGCTTTTACGTGTCACCTGCACGAAGGCCAGTCAGGCAATACTGGCAACGGCCACGCTCGAAATGGTGTCTTTTATGTGCCACCCACACAAGCCAGTCCAGGGGCACACACACACACACACATTGTGTGTGTGTGTGTGTGTGAGTAGATGGATAGATTGATTGATAGACAGTTGTTCAAAAATTCCTTATAGTAACCACATTTCATTCTGCTGTCAACATAAGGCCTGAAATAAATTTTTTAGGAGGCAGGTAATTAATTATATTGACCCCAGTTCAAGCATAGCCTAGTAGTTATTTTTGCTTTGCAACCAAGTAGTTCCAAGTTTGTTCTCACTATGTGGCATCTTGGACAAATGTCTACTACCATAACTTCAAGTTAGCCATTGGTTTGTGAGCAGAATTTGGTAGGCAGAAGCTGCTCTGTATTAGTGTATGTGAATATATATATATATATATATTTATATATATATATATATATATATATATATATATATATATATATATATATTTATATAGGAATACAAAAAATGGGACAAGAACGGAAAACATCCAGACAGATGATAGGCACAGGTGTAGGTGTATAATAAGAAGTTTGCTTCCCAACCACATGATTCTGGGTTCATTTCCACTGCATGACGCCTTGGACAAGTGTCTTCTACTATAACCTCAGACCAGCCAAAGGCTTGTGGTTAAGATTTGGTAGATGGTAGACAGAAACTGAAAAGAAGGCCGTCGTGTGTATATATATATATATATATATATATATATATATATATTCAGATATACATCATACATATATGTGTGTGTGTGTCTGTCCCCCACCTCCACTTGATGACCAGTGTTGGTGAATTTATGTCTCTGAAATTTAGTGTTTCAGCAAAAGTACAAGGCTTTAAGAGAAAAACTAGGAACTGGGATTTATTTGTTTGACTAAGATCTTTCAAGTGGTGCCCCATCATGGCCACACTAATGATCGAAACAAATAAACAATTATATATATATATGTATGTATATTAATATAGAATTTACCATACAGTTAAGGTAGGATCAACAAAAATGTACTCCATCCAGTGAGAGATAAATATCATTTAATGAACATTGTATTAAAACAAGAGTGACTAATCCTTTCTTGCCATTGAAACATGTGGTAGGTAGATTTTTATGACATATAATCTACTATGAAGATTTTAACATAATGTACAAATGTTATATATATATATATATATATATATATATATATACATATAACAATTGCAGCGTGGAAGGTGTTTATAAGCCATTTAAAATAACACACAAAATCCGTTAGATTCACTTCAACATTTAAATTTAATTTGTCAAAATATTTTCTTCGCTTTGAGACCGCGACCTGTTCACTGACAAAATTCTGTGCTGCATCTGAGAAAGTAACAAACACACACGCACAAACACGTCTACACACTTACCCTATTACTCACGTACATACAGTTGAGGGAACCCGTGGAAGAGGTAGGCCCAGGTAGACCTGGGCTGAGGTGGTGAGGCAAGACCTTCGTACATTGGGCCTCACCGAGGCGATGACTACTGACCGAGACCTTTGGAAATGTGCTGTGCGTGAGAAGACCCGGCAAGCCAAGTAAGATCGTTGCCAGTGCCCCTGGACTGGTTCTTGTGCGGGTGGCACATGAGATGCACCATTTAGAGCGTGGCCGTTGCCAGTACCGCCTGACTGGCTCCTGTAGGATTTTCGAGCGAGATCGTTGCCAGCGCCCCTGGACTGGCTTGTGCGGGTGGCACATAAAAGACACCATTTCGAGCGTGGCCGTTTTCGTGCGGGTGACACGTAAAAGCACCCACTACACTCTCTGAGTGGTTGGCGTTAGGAAGGGCATCCAGCTGTAGAAACTCTGCCAAATCAGACTGGAGCCTGGTGTTGCCATCCGGTTTCACCAGTCCTCAGTCAAATCGTCCAACCCATGCTAGCATGGAAAGCGGATGTTAAACGATGATGATGATCCATGAGTACATACGTGCATACTCACATACATACATATATACATATATGCATACATGCGTATAGGCATGCACACATGCATACACATGTACACAGATGCATACGCGCACACATGTACACGCACATACATGCATACATACATACATACATACATGCATACACACGTACGTATATATCATGAACTAACTGTTACTTTCTCAGATGCAGCACAGAATTTTGTTAGTGAACAGGTCGCGGTCTCAAAGCGACGAAAATATTTTGACAAATTAAATTTAAATGTTGAAGTGAATCTAACGGATTTTGTGTATTATTTTAAATGGCTTATAAACACCTTCCACGCTGCAATTGTTTTTGTTCCAGCACACGATCTCAGATCAGGTCACTTGCTATGCAAGTACATCTCATATATATATATATATATCTTTATATATGTGTGTGTATATATATATATATATATATAGATATAGATATATGAACCATTATATAAATTATTATTTCAGGCACATCCAGATGCTAGTGCTGATAATTACACCAATTCAGTAAGTAATATTTATGTTTGTTTATTTACTAAATCTTCCTAATGTCAACTGAATAATTATATAGATTCTAAAATTATGTTCCTTTAATTTGCAACCTTTCAAATTGAGAGTAAGTTATGTGGTAAGTTTGGTATTAAGTAACACACACATATATATATATATATATATATATATATATATATATAATATTAGGATAAAGACTTTATAAGAACTTATCAAATAGCCAGTGTGAAAAAAACCTCATAAGGAAAAAAAAAACATAATTTTTTTCCATAAATATATATAATTACATTTATATAAGGACATTACTATACAATAATGCCTCGTGCCTAGAGGGACTCCATAAGTCAAAACTACCAAAATAAGCACATTTTTACCGATCAAAATTGTGCTTATTTTGGTAGTTTTGACTTATGGAGTCCCTCTAGGCATGAGGCATTATTGTATAGTAATGCCCTTATATAAATTAAATTATATATATATATATATATATATATATATATATATATATATATATCAATATATTATAAATTAACTACCAACAAAAATAATTGGTAAGCTAACTCAAAAAATCATCACCAAAATAGCAGAAAAAACGACAGTGAAGGTATGCAGACTCTTCAAGAATCGATCCTTTTGGTTATATTAATAATAATAAAGGAGTTACGACGCAAAAACGTATAAATTCAAATGAACATATTTATCTTCTTCAATATATATTTCAGTATAAAGAATTCATTAAGAGACTTAAATCAAAATTTCTTTACACATCATTCAGGAATAAATATAACATCAGAAAAAATACATTCCGTTTAAAAACACAAACCGTTCATGGCGAAAAAATTTCACAATTACAAAAAACGAACAAAATTTTTAAAGTTTTAGCAATATATATATATTAAGGAAAAGGGAGGAGGAGAATTTTGATTATTCCCAAGTGGTGAGTTGTAATGCAAAATATATATATATATATATATATATATATATGTATATATATATATATATATATATATATATATATGAAATAAAACATGCACACAGTTTACATAGTTTTAATATATTTAGAAAAGAGAAAGCATTGTGTTTGTCGGCTGGTTTCGTTTTCGCTAATCATGACATAGAAATTATTATAATAATTTCGTATTTTCTATAAGAAGGTTTTAGTTCATGTTGTTTATGGGAGTTTGTGAATGAAATGAATAGTGTCTGATGGAAATGCCCAGGACCTCCGTTCTCAAGGCCTCAGAACAACACTTACTAAGAGATAATATCCACCTGCACTTATAGACGATGGAATTAAGCAGGCCAAGAAATTAGGCTTTAACATATCACATCACATCTCAAAACACAACCGTATGTATTAACTCACAACCCTAGAAACATTGAGGCATACAACACTCGTATACAAAATCAACCTGTGCTCACTAGGGATCCAAAAATGAACAACACAAACTGGAAACAAATTTATGAAATGCAAAAAGCAACACAAATCGCTGAAAAGACTTCTGACAGCGAGACTTTACAAAACAACCACGAAACCAATGGTTAAAAAATGTGGACGCCCAAACTGTGGGACACTGTTGGAAGGCTTGGAATTCCTATTCAAACAAGGAGAGAGATTCACAATTAAAACCAACTTCACTTGTGCTTCCAAGAATCTATTCTCTTCTATTCACCAATTACCTCCCCTTACATTTTTCTACCTGTTGATTCATTTCATTCGCAAACTCCCATAAACAACTAAAATATTGTTATGAAAATACAAAACTATTATAATAATTTCAATGTCATGATTAGCGAAAGCAAAACCAGTCAACAAACACAATACTCTTTCTTTCATAAAATATATTAAAACTATATAAACTGTGTGCATTTTCTTTCTTTTATTTTATATATGTTTTTTGCTTTATATATATGTCATCATCATCGTTCAACGTCTGTTTTCCATGCTAGCATGGGTTGGACGGTTCGACTGGGGTCTGGAAAGCCAGGAGGCTGCACCTGACTCCAGTCTGATCTGGCAGTGTTTCGACAGCTAGATGCCCTTCCTAATGACAAATTTTTAAGTTTGCTTGACATTTTATAAATGTGAAAGGGATTAAAATTTCTATACTCTATATCTAAGGTACAAGAATAGGCAGAAAATCAGAGCTCAAGACAAGAAGACACTTTTGACCAATCTGAATTCTGTTTACATATTCAGTTTGATCTGTCACCCTCCCCTGTCGGTTGAGTAAAGTGTCATCAAAGCTGATGTCTATTGGTAATTAAACTTATTTTGCAACACTTGTGCGTATTCATCAGCTTTGTTTTTGTTGATAAGAATTATCAACAACTTTTCTTGTGATTGTGATTTGAGAAGACATACAGAAGAATATTAAAGATTGGACATAATCTCTTTTGGGCAAGAAATGTAAAATAAAGTTTATTATAAACAACACTCTCTGAGTGGTTGGCGTTAGGAAGGGCATCCAGCTGTAGAAACTCTGCCAAATCAGACTGGAGCCTGGTGTTGCCATCCGGTTTCACCAGTCCTCAGTCAAATCGTCCAACCCATGCTAGCATGGAAAGCGGACGTTAAACGATGATGATGATGATGAACACAAACACTTCATAATTTAATAGCTTTCAATGTGATACCTGTTAAACGGAAATTATTTTTATTTAATGAAAATTTAATAAAATCTAACCATAAGTAAGTGAAATTATGCTAAATACAACTAAATTGAAAACCTTTTTTCCCTGGCCATATTGGCAATTCTGAAAACTTTTGGGTGCGAATTTTACATGAGTTGAAGATTTTTTTAACAATTTTTATCCTGAAAATCACCTGTATAAATTACACAGGTGTGCAAATTACATGGGTTTTTATGGTATATACATATATCATTTGGTTTATTGGCAACAACTCACACAATATGCTACAACTATTGGGTTGTAGACATGCTGTTTCTTTCTCTATATTATGATGACTTCTGCTCTTCTGAACTATTTAACTGTTTACATTATCCAACCATACAAATTAAAACATTTGTCTCTCCTTTTCTGTCACATACTATGTCTAATTTCCCAGATACAACACTGAATCCAGTCGTTCCTAGAATTGACACCTGCTAACATTCTTCTGCTCACATATTAACTTACACTTTTTTAGACTAAACATCAATTATATTGGTTTCACTCATTTGGTGGCTTGCTGTGCTTGAGAAGATACATCAAGCTAAGTAAAATTGTGGCCATCCATACATACAGGCATGTCTTCTATGTCCCTCTCTCAACTGAGAGATCCTACGCATGTAGGCTAGCAGGACCACATAAAATGCACCAGTACACTCTATAAAGTGGTTGGCATAAGGAAGGCTGTAAGATCAAACCAAAACAGACAAACGGAGCCTGGTCAGCTCCTGTTAATAATAATAACTCATGCCAGCATGGAGAATGGCAGTTAGTTAGTTAGTTAGTTAGATGATGATGATGATGGTGGTGGTGGTGGTGGTGGTGGTGATGATGATGATGATGATGATGATATATGTATGTATATGGCTTTGTGATAAGAAGTTTGCTTCCCAACCACATGGTTTCAAGTTCAGTCCCTCTGCATAGCACCTTGGGCAAATGTCTTCTACAATAACCCTAGGTTGACCAAAACCTTGTGAATGGATTTGGTAGATGGAAACTGAAACAAGTCCATTGTGTATGTCTATATATATGTATGTTTGTGTGGGTCACTGTCTCCTTGCCTTGACTTTGCATGATAGTTGTAAACAACTTTTACCTAATGGTAACAGTTGTTCACAACTATCATGCAAAGTCAAGGCAAGAAGTGTTTGTTTCTAATCATCCATGAAAATATGCCTGGTCATGGGGAAATATTGCCTTTCTTGGAAACAGGTAACAGGAAGCTCATCTGACCATAGAAAGATCCACTTCAACAAATTCCATTTGATCCAGTCAGGCATAGGAAAGTGGATGCTAAAATGATATAATGTATACATAAAATGGCAAGCTTGTAGAATCATAACTGTGCATTTCTGCCAAGTTTACATTCTGAGTTCAAATGCTGCCAAGGTCAACTTTGCCTTTTATCCTTTCAGGGTTGATAAAATAAATACCAGTTATGCAGTAGGGTCAATGTAATCAACTTACCTCTTCCTTTGAAATCACTGGCCTTGTGCCAAAATTTGAAACCAATGCATATGTGTGTGTGTGTGTTTGTGTACATACATACACACACACAGGCAGGACTCTGTGGTAAAAAGCTTGCTTCCCAATTCCAGGTTCAGTCCCACTGCATGACGTCTTGGGCAAGTGTCTTCTACTGTAGCCTCAGGTTGGCCAAAGCCTTGTAAGTGGATTTGGTAGACAGAAACTGAAAGAAGCCCGTTGTATGTGTGTCTTTGTGTGTCCTGTGTCAGTCCCCCCCATCACCGCTTAACAACCAGTGTTGGTGTGTTTACATTCCCATAGCTTAATGGTTCGGCAAAAGAGAGCAATACAATAAGTACTTAAAAATAAGTCCACTTTCCCATGCCTGAATGGATCAAATGGAATTTGTTGAAGTGGATCTTTCTATTGTCAGATGAGCTTCCTGTTACCTGTTTCCAAGAAAGGTAATATTTCCCCATCACCAAGCATATTTTATTGAGAAATTGAAAGCTAATACCACACATTCAAAATGGTGTGTAATGTTTGGATGTCTTTCAGGGACTAAGAGAAGTTTCGCCAAAATTCATTTTGCAAGCCTCTCTCTAGTGGATTTTAACTTGGTTAAGTTTAGATTTAGTAAAGAAAAAGTTGGGTTATTACTTTAAAAAATTTTCTGTCACCTTTTTCTGTTTCTCTTTCACTGGTATTAAATTTTTCTATTTAGTAAAGAAACCATTGACCTGTTGTTTTACAGATTCCTTTCTCATTCTGAAACCTGTCATAGACACGAGTGCTTTAAAAGAAATTTTCTCTCTCTCTTTTAGAAACCTGTTTTTAGAGATGAGGGCTTAGATGAGAAAAAAACACCTTTATTTGTTCTTGTCTTCAATTTCTCAGTGGATAATTGTTTTATACTTTTATTTGATAAATTTAGTTTATACCGTTGATTATTAACTATTAATGACGTTCCTTTTCAAAAATAAGAAATTTCTCTGTCCAGATTTACTGAAGAAAAAGTTAAGCTATTGTTTTAAAGGTTCCTTTCTCTCCTACCCCACCCCAAAAAACAAATTGATGGGGAAGAATGCTCTGGAAAATTTTCTCTCACTTTTTAAATAGATTTGTGTTATTTTCCAGCACATAGAAACGTCTACATTTGTTCAATCAGAATTTAAAGCACAAATGACTTTTATTTCATAAGAATGTAATGAAAAACCTTGGATTGCACGAGATGTCAACAACATTGACTTAACTAGTGTATACAATATCAAAAAGTCCCCGGATTAGTTCAGTAGCGCGCCAAGAGATGGCAGCATACAGTTGCATGCGCAGTGAGAGCTAGCAGTGACCTTCATGAGGCAGTGTGTCGAGTGACATCGCCGTGTTTACTTTACAAGTTGTAAAATTTTGCGTTAAACTTGCGTAGTCTGCTACAAAGACATCGAGCGTGCTTCGGCAAGCTTACAGCGACAAGACAATGGGTCGTATGCACTGTTTCGAGTGGCACGGGGGGCTTCAAAAATGGAAGAACATCCCTAGAAGACGACTGATTTGGAAGACCTGATACGAGCGCCACCCCCAGAAATGTGGAGAAAATTGATCAGCTTGTGTATGAGGATTGTCGGAGGACAATCAACGACGTAGTGGCGCGAAATTATAGCCGCCATTGAGGAAGTACTATTCTGTGCATGCGTAGTAAAACTGGTACTTAAAGAGTGAGTTTCACTTTGTTAGGCAGTTGAGCGACAGACCTTCTACGTGACAACTCCTCGCTCCTCAACAAAGCACTCTTCACCTCGATGCCTTCGATGGTGATAGCTACTTGCTTCTCTGGCAGGCATCAAGGAAGCCCTTAACCTTCCAATACCAAATTACAATATAATCAGCGGCTGCTAAGCTGAATGACAGGAATTGTAAAACCAAGCATCATCAAAAATAAAACTTATTTTTATTATGTTGTAAAATTGTTCTAATGTCTCTTCATATATAATGCTGTTGAAAGGTGATAGAGAGAGACTAAAGTCTCTATGGCAACTATCAAACTTTTACAACGTTTTGAAGTGTTTGAAGGAGGACAATCGACGAAAGCGACCGGATCTTTAGAGTGCAGAAGAATTGGATTCTTCATGACGACCATGTACCCCGTCACTGAGCTCCCGCCGCTCGTGAGTTGCTCACCAAAATCAACATAGATTCGCTTCCGCACCCGCTCTATTCACCAGATTTACCATCTGCGGGCTTCCTTCTCTTCCCCCGATATGAAAATGCAGATCAAGAGCAAATTGCAGAAGGAACCTCATCTCATGGAAAACGACTTCCAGGCTGGATTCCAAAGTGGCAGGAACACTGGGACCGGTGTATTGCTGTACAATGTGACTACTTCGAAGGAGATAACATTAAAACTTAGGTAGATAACTTAGGTGCTCCAGCATGGCAGCAGTCAAATGACTGAAACAAGTTAAAGAATGAAAAATATACATTGTCTTTTGTGCCTTGGCTGTCACTTGTAATTGCAGAGGCAAGAGTGGATTTCTGTTACAAATATAGTGAAGAAATTTTAATGATGTTTTGCTTTTTGTTCTTTCTCCTTTATGGCTATGTATAGCAAAGGTGCCGATACATTTCTGACTGCAGCTATTGCAGAATACTTTTAGTAGATGTTATATAGTGGATCTTGCATCTAGCTTTTTTTCTTTTCTCTTTCTTTCTTGCTGCTTCACCCACTTCTACTCTGCTACATTTGCTCTTAAATCCCTCTGCCACTCTTTGCAATCAGTCTCTGTCTTCTATGCATTTGCAATCACGTTAGCCGCTTCATTGGGCTAAGATTTATTGACCTCCTTGTAACAGAGCTTCAAGCCTCCTCTTTGACAGCTTCCACTTTTCAACTCATTGGTGTCAATCATGGATTCCAGCAATATAGACTCAACACAAGGCATATTTGTTTGCTGCAAAACCTCTTATTAGAGATGTGGTCTTACCAAGAAATGTTCAAAAGTGGCAGGAACATTGGGACCGGTGTATTGCTGTACAATGTGACTACTTCGAAGGAGATGACATTAAAACTTAGGTAGATAAGTTATATTTTTTTATCAAACACAACTAGTCCTGGAACTTTTTGATGCTATCACGTATACGACGGACGTCTTTCAGTTTCCGTCAACCAAATCCACTAGTATGTAAAGGGATATAATCTGCAATGGATTGTAGTATCGATTGTTTCCCTTGTTGTAAATTTAGTGTGTTAGAAACCCCCTCTATTTGTAGACTGAGATTGATTGACTTCGACCGTAAATAGATTTTAAGAGGCATGTCCTCAGGCAAAACTCCACTTCAGCCCATTTTCCCAAAACCCCCACGACCCACTGCACGCCCTTCCACTCTCCATGCTTTTATATATCTACCATACTTCCCTCCCAGTCACTCCAATTCTTCTTGTCATTACTTGCTATCTCTGAATATCTTTCCTCACACTCTTATGGAACATCCCCTTATACTCTCCCTCTCCCACTGCTCCCTGTGGGTAGACCCTCTCTCTCTCACTCTGACTATCTCTACTTTTCTCTCTAACTCCCTCCCACCTCCTTTCTTGTCCTACTGAACAAGCCAAATATCTTCTCTGTAGTGAGCCAGCTATTCCTGTCCCCCTATCATACCTGAACCTATCGCATGGCGATTGGTCTCAGTTCCACTCCCTCTCTCAGTTAAGAAGCCCTTATCTTGCAAGCTACATGGTGACCCTGTGGGTGCTAGTGCAATGTGTGAAAAAGTACCTGTGCTAGTGCCACGTATAAAACACCCATGCTGGCGCCATGTAAAAGACACCCATGCTGACATCACATGAAAAGCATCTGTGCTAGCACCATGTAAAAAATACCTATGCAATGCCATATAAAAACTCCGATGACGGTACCACATAAAAAAACACCCAGTACACTCAGCAAAGTGGTTGGCATTATTAAGGGCACCCAACCATAGAAACCATACCAAAACAGACATTTGGAGCCTGGTGCAAATCTCTGGCTTGCCAACTATTGTCTAACCATTTGACCCATGCCAGCAAGGAAAATGAACATTAAATGATGATGATTATGAGCATGATACCCAGTATATGTTACCTTAGATATGACAGTAATATAATGGGTATATTATGTATAATGTATCATGTACAATGTATAAAATGTTGAAGCTTGGATACATTTATATATGTGTATATGCATGCATATGGATATATATATATATATATATATATATATATATATATATATATATATATGTATGTATGTATGTACATTATTATTTACAATGTTTAGCCTTTTTATAAGCACTCAAAACTTCTGCAATTCCACAACCCCTAAACTTTGTACATCAACCCATCATTTAACATTAATGCACAACAACATGACAATGTAATTGACCGCACATTGCAGTAATAGCGCTTTGGAGATAACTCCCTCATAATGCTGGGTGCTAAAACACCTGAAAGTCATACACATGCAAGACAACTCATTTCTGATCGCATTCAGGAGTGATGGATACTGATATTTGACCAAGTTTGTGGCTTATCAACATCACATATCTGAACTGAAACAGGGGCAAATTGAATTGCCAGTTTATGACTATATACAAATAGCATAAGAACCATTTGCTGGTATGCCACAATGACGCATACATATGATTAAACTCATTATTGAAAATAATATAAGCACCAAACCCACCATATCCCCCCCCCCTTACATCTGCAATATATGATTTCTCACCCTAACGACTACAAGGAATGGGAGAATTATAAACAAGACTGCAATAATGTTGCAACAAGGACTTCAATATCTTGTCTCCAATAAGTAAACCTGATATCCTCTACAAAAGTTTACTGTGGCAGAACATAGACTTCCATTTATATGCCAATATGGACTATACTATGAAATCGTTACACATACCTAGCTGTTACCATCCAAATTTGTATTTGTATTCATACCAAATGTTCAAAATTTACGCCTTTTCAAGAGGGAACAAAGACACTTTTGTGTTGCTTGTTCAACACCTATTGAATACAAACTAATATTTGTCATGTGTGATTCAAGAATATATACTAATAATGGTTTCAAATTTTGGCACATGCCAGCAATTCCAGGGGATGGTTACTTTAACCCTAGTACTCAACTGGTACTTATTTTATCCACCCTGAAAGGAAGAAAGGCAAAGTTGACCTCAGTAGAATTTGAACCCAGAACATAAAAACAATTCTGCCAGCTCACCACATTTACATAGACTAATAATGACCATGTGTGGTTTAAGGATCATACATGGTCAATATTTGAACATCTTTTCCTCCACCTCCATATGTTGCATATATATCCTCCATGCAGTATAATACATTACATTCTCTATTTTCTATTGCCCTTCCATAAAATTGTAACCACATTGTGACCATCAAGTAGTTGCACTATGGAGACAACATACAGTAAGGAGCAAAATGGTAGTACCTGGCTAGGATGAAAGTTCACTGCAAGTACATACTCCAAGTGACAATATTTGTACAAATATATGAAAATGCTTACTTTTTTATGTACATATCAACATGATTGTCACCCCCCTCCCATTTCCCAAACACACGTCTCCACACATAGTTTTACTATATTTTAATATCAGATGGATGAGGTTTGTTGTATAAAAAAAGTACTGATCACTTAAAGTGTAGGTAAGTTGTGGAAGAAGGAGACTCAGGAAGACATGGGATGAAGTATTGAAAGCCAATCTTAAAATGCTAAACCTTATGAAAGAGATGACAGAGAACTGAGTTATGTGGTGCATTGCTGTACTTCAGAAGACCCACCCACTGTGCCATGTAAAATGTACCCAGTATACTCTGTAAAGGGATTGGTATTAGGAAGGGCATCCAGCCATAGAAACCAAACCAAAACAGACTATGGAACTTGATGTGGGTCCCTCACTTTGCTAGTGCCTGTCAATCCATCCAGCCCTTGCTAGTATGGAAAACAAATTTTAAATGTTGATGGTGATGATGATGGGTTAGACAAATGACTCAAGTTAACAATCCTGGTTGAGCATTGCAAATAATAATAACGCATTCAAAATCGAACCGAATCAGACGACTGGCACCCATGCCAACCTCCCCTTCATTGGACACTAAACTCTGCTTGCGAAGACTGTTGGGGCAAGTGAAATCGAAATTGAACCATATTCGATGGCTGGCACCTGCGCCAGTGGAGCACTGACGGTGCTGTCTGAGCGTGTTCATTGCCAGAGCGGCTGTCTGGCTTCCGGGCTAGTGGGCCGTAAATGGCACCATTTGAGCGTATTCGTTACCAGCGTTACCTTCTAGCACTTTTGCTGGTGGCACGTTAGAAAATCATTCGAGCGAGGTCGTTGTCAGTGCCACTGGACTGGCTCCCGTGCAGGTGGCACGTAAAAGCACCCACTACACTCTCGGAGTGGTTGGCGTTAGGAAGGACATCCAGCTGTAGAAACTCTGCCAGATCAGATTGGAGCCTGGTGCAGCCTTCTGGCTTGCCAGTCCTCAGTCAAATCGTCCAACCCATGCTAGCATGGAAAGCGGACGTTAAATGATGATGATGATGATGATGATGATGATGATGATGATGCATCAGTATCAGTTCTTGAACATAGTGAGTATCAAGTGCTACATGTGTCCATGCAATATTGACTTGTCTCATGTTGAATATGAATGTTCTGCACCATGTAGTTTTCAGTCTACCTCTCTTTCTCCCTCTGGCAGAGTCCACTTCAAAGTTGTTTTAGAATGGCATTATTCTGGTTACCAGAGTATATGATTTACCAGTTTTAATCTTTGTTCCATGACAATTTCGCTAAGTAGCCTTGTTTTGGCTCTCTTTAGAATGTCTTCATTGGTTACATGGTATTGCCAGTATACTCTCAAAATCCTTTTTGATCATCTTTGGTGGAACACATTTAGTTTTCTGCTGATTTTCACAGTGCTCTTCCATGTCTCACTAGTATAGAGAACGATTAGTTGAACTATGCTATTATAGAGCTGGATTTTTGTATTTAAGCTGATGGTGTTGGAGGACTGGATTGTACACTTTCTCGGGAATTTAGCCATGGCTTTGCCAATTCCATGTTAGTCTGAATATTGCGGTTGTTACTGATGAGATTACCCAGATAAGTAAATTTGTCAACTGTCTCAATATGTTACTGATTGATCTTTATGATCATTGTTATTCAACAGTCATTGTATGTAATGTTTATTTTGGTTTTCTCACTGATTCACAGACCTATCTTTCCAGCATTTTGTTCTAGATTTGGTGTGAGCCACTCATCATCATCATCGTTTAACGTCCAATTTTCATGCTGGCATGGGATGGACGGTTCGACTGGTGTCTGGGAAGCCAGGAGGCTGCACCAGGCCCCAATCTGATCTGGCAGTGTTTCTACAGCTGGATGCCTTTCCTAACGGTAACCACTCTGAGAGTGTAGTGGGTGCTTTTTACATGTCACCAGCACGGAAGCCAGTCAAGGTGGCACTGGCATTGGCCATGTTCAGATGGTGCTTTTCACGTGCTACTGGCACAGGGCTCACAACTACAATTTCCATTTAATTTGATTTTGATATTACTGATATTAATGTACTTGACTCAATAGGTCTCCTCAATCATGGCATGTCGCCTTACGATCCAAGGTACTTTTGAGTGGGCTGCTTATGCGACACTGGTGTAGGTTACAGCTGTGAACTCACTTTATTTGATGGGTCTTCGCAGTCACAGCATACCTCCAGAGGTCTCAGTCTTTTGTCATTGCCTCCATGAAGCCCAATGTCTGAAGGTCATGCTTCACCACCTCATCCCATGTCTTCAGTCTCCCTCTACCCTGGATTCCTTCCACTGTTTGGGAGTGGCACTTCTTCACACAGCTCTCCTCGTCCATCCACAGTACATGACCATACCAATGCAAACGTCTCTCTTGCATGCCACATCCAATACTTCTTATGTCCAACATTTCTCTCAGGGCGCTTACACTCTGTCGTGTGTGCATACTGACATTACACATCCAGCAGATCATGCTAGCTTCATTTCTTTAGAGTCTATGCATGTCTTCAGCAGTCATGGCCCATGTTTCACTGCTGTGAAGCATGGCAGTTCACACACTTGCATCATACAATCTACCTTTCACTCTGAGCAAGAGGCCCTTTGTCATCAGTAGGGGTAGAAGCTTTCTGAACTTTGCCCAGGCTATTCTTATTCTAGTGGTAACACTCTCTGAGCATCCACCCCCACTACAGTTATCAACTACTTCTAGTTTCTCCCCCTGGCATGTGATGGAGTCTGTTTTCTGAGCATCTGTGGTGTTTATTGCCCCTGTGCATCTGCTGCACATGAAAGCTATCTTCCCGGTTAATCTTCCTTTGATGTTGCTGCACCTCTTATGTGTCCATAACTTTTACTGGGTACATCTTATGGAGTTTCTACATACACCTTTTCTACAGATCGATCAGGGCCACCTACCTGAAGGGGTGTGTGATGTGTTCACCTTCCTACTTACTAGAACTTTGGTCTTTGCGACATTGACTCTAAGGCCCTTCAATTCTAAACCTTGATTCCAAACCTGAAATTTCTTCTCTAGTTCTGGTAGTGACTGTGCTATGAGGGTCAGATCATCAGCATAGAGGAGCTCCCAGGGGCAACCTGTCTTGAATTCCTCTGTTATTGCCTGGAAGACTATGATGAATAAGAGGGGCTGAGGGCTGATTCTTGGTGGACCTCTACTTCTACCCAGAATTCTTCGCTATACTCATTTCCAATCCTAACCCTACTGACGGCATCTCTGTATAGGGCCTGTACAGCCATCCTCAGCAAAATTCAGGTCTTTCAGTCTAGACCAGTGGTTCTCAACTATTTTTTACTTATGCACCCCATTCATTACTGTTTTATTTTGGTTGACCCCCAGAGCCATCTGATATTTAATAAGTAGTTTTATAGATACTTCTTTCAGAATTCGTATTTTGTTTTTCACACATTCCCTTGTCTAAGTTTGCAATAGCATTCTCTGAGATGATATGTTTTAGTGATATTCCCCATCAGATATGCTGTGTTCTTTAGGATAAAGTCTATTGCAAGTAAGAACTGTAGGGGCAACAAAATGCAGAAATGCTCAAACATGGTGGGAACACTGTACTATCTGAGCTGATAAGTCTGATAAATTACTGCTGGCATGAGCAGAGAGTGCCACAGAATTGGCAAGAAGGAATCATTGTGAAACTGCCACAAAAAGGAAGACCTATCCAACTGCAATAACTGATGGAGCATTGCACTGCTGTCAGTGCCTGGTTATGTTTTAACAAAGTGGTTCTAGACAGACTGAAAGAGGTTGTGGATGCTGTACTATGAGAGGGTATATATGCAAATGTATGCATTTATATACTTATATAACTATGCCAACAGACCTTACCAGTGCTGGTGCCATGTTAAAAACTCAGTCCACTCTGTAAAGTGGTTGGTGTTAAGAAGGGCATCCAGCTGTAAAAGAGACAGTGGAACTCGGTGCAGTCCTCAGGCTTGCTAGCTCCTGTCAAACCTCCAACCATGCCAGCATGGAAAATGAATGTTAGATGACGACAACGATGATGATCATCATGCATAATAATGCACATATGCTTATTTACACATACTCATGTACATCATATAAGCACTCATCTGCACATATATAAACAGGGAGAAACATATCCCAGCTTCAACATTTTATACATTGTATATAATACATTATATATAGTGAATACATTATATTCTTTACTGAAATACTGTAACATTTTGGTTAAAATAATCAGGTACTATGAATAGGAACATCTCAAGATCTTTACATTTAAATTAGACTAAACTGTTTCAGCTGAGGTGCATTATAAAGGAAACAACCAATGCTGGGCAAACTGTGGATGATTAATTCCCTTTATATATGCTATATAAATAGTCTTCTTTATTCAGAACCAATTCAATGTTGTATGTGCGTGCACACACACACACACACACACACACACTCAACATCATCAAATGAATAGTGACTGTTCCTGCAGAAAACCTATGGTACTATAAAAATAAGAACTCTATTTAAAAGTATTATATTATTCACTTGTCCGATACTGGGCATTCTTTCTGTTAGAGATGAGGAATTATGTACATTATTTACATTAGACGGATATTTGTCTTCATCTTGTTTGTTGTTAACACAATGTTTCAGCTGATATACCCTCCAGCATTCATCAGGTGTCTTGGGAAAATTTCGAACCTGGGTTCTCATTCCTAAGGTATTTTTCGATGTTATAATAATAATAATAATAATAATAATAATAATAATAATAATAATTATCATTATTATTATTATTATCGTTGTTATTATCATTATCATTATTATTATTATTATTATTATTATTATTATTATTATTATCATCATTATTATTATTATCATTATTATTATTATTATTCAGGTCACTGCCTGGAATCTTGGGGTTAGTAGCCCGCGCTCTTAACCACTATGCCTACGGGCATATGGCATAGTGGTTAAGAGCATGGGCTACTAACCCCAAGATCCCGAGTTCGATTCCAGGCAGTGATCTGAATAATAATAACATTGAAAAATACCTTAGGAATGGGAACCCAGATTCGAAATTACCCCAAGACATCTGATGAAGGCTGAAAGGTATATCATCCGAAACGTGTTAACAACAAACAAGATGAGGACAAATATCCGTCTAATGTAAATAATGTAAATAATGTATTCTTTCGGTTCATTAGTAATATATGTATATCATAATATATATATATATATATATATATATATATATATATATATATATATATATATGTATTGGGCCTCACCGAGGCGATGACTACTGACCGAGACCTTTGGAAATGTGCTGTGCGTGAGAAGACCCGGCAAGCCAAGTAAGATCGTTGCCAGTGCCCCTGGACTGGCTCTTGTGCGGGTGGCACATAAAAGACACCATTTCGAGCATGGCCATTTTCGTGCGGGTGACACGTAAAAGCACCCACTACACTCTCTGAGTGGTTGGCGTTAGGAAGGGCATCCAGCTGTAGAAACTCTGCCAAATTAGATTGGAGCCTGGTGTTGCCATCCGGTTTCACCAGTCCTCAGTCAAATCGTCCAACCCATGCTAGCATGGAAAGCGGACGTTAAACGATGATGATGATGATGATGATATATATATATATATATATATATATATATATATATATATATATGTATATTATGATATTTAGTTATTTATTTTTTATAAAATTTTTGTTGCATCTTGCAACCTTTTCAATAGTCATTGACTCTGTCCGTAATCAGAGCTGCGTTTTTCTTGTTTGTTTGTTTGTGTGCATATGTGTGCATCAGTATGCATGTGTATACACAATATGTATGTATGCATATGTATACACATATGTATGTGTGCATATATATATGTATGCATCTGTGTACGTTTGTATGTATTTATTCTGCATATTCAGGTATTGGTGTGTTCATGTGTGTGTGTGTGTGTACCTCTGTCTCCTGTGTGCATGTTTGAGTGTGTCTATGTGTATGGGTTCATGTGACTGTGTACGTGCATCTGTTATGTATGGATGTGTGTCTCCCTGTGTCCTTTTGTGTGCGTGTGTGTATGTGGTCGTGTGTTTCAGTCTTTGTGTATGTGTGTGCTTGTCCATTTGTATTACCTATGTACCTACCTATATATCTATTTACCTGTCTATTTACTTACATATCCATTTACCTACACACATACACACACACATATATATACACATCTACATAATAGCCTACTAACAGTTCTACCTGTGTATATATAAACTGTAGATATTGGAGTATGACTACCTTCTATGTGTATTTCTGATTTAGTACTGGGGATGTTTCATTTATGAGGACGTACTCCTGTATTTGTCTGAGTGTTGGGTTGCCAACCATTCCGAGAGTGTAGTGGGTTCTTTTACATGCCACCGGCATGAGGGCCAGTCAGGCGATGCTGGCAACGATCACGCTCGAATGGTGATGTGTGTGTGTGTATATATATATATATATATATATATGCACATATATATACATTTATACATGCAAGGAACATGAAGCGAGCAAAGCATAAAGACAGAAAATCACGGTGGTGCTCCAGCATGACCACAGCCACTTGGCTGAAACTCATAAATAAAAAAAAATATACATATATACATACATATATATACATATACATATATAATATATACATATATATACATATATGCATATACATATATATAAATACATATATATATGTATATATATATATATATATATATATATATATATATATATATATATACCGGAGTAAGCACATGAAATGTGCAACAAGGTGAAAAAAAGAGTACTCAAATACCAGAGGTAGAGTAATATGCTTTATTTAAAAGCAGCAGAAATATAACGGGAACGTGAAACTCAGAGTAACGGTTTTTTTGTTATATTTCTGCTGCTTTTAAATAAAGTATATATATATATATATCATCATCATCATCATCATCATCATCGTTTAACGTCCGCTTTCCATGCTAGCATGGGTTGGACGATTTGACTGAGGACTGGTGAAACCGGATGGCAACACCAGGCTCCAGTCGAATTTGGCAGAGTTTCTACAGCTGGATGCCCTTCCTAACGCCAACCACTCAGAGAGTGTAGTGGGTGCTTTTACGTGTCACCCGCACGAAAACGGCCACGCTCGAAATGGTGTTTTTTATGTGCCACCCGCACAAGCCAGTCCAGGGGCACTGGCAACGATCTCGCTCGAAAATCCTACGGGAGCCAGTCAGGCGGTACTGGCAACGGCCACGCTCAAAATGGTGCATCTCATGTGCCACCCGCACAAGAACCAGTCCAGGGGCACTGGCAACGATCTTACTTGGCTTGCTGGGTCTTCTCACGCACAGCACATTTCCAAAGGTCTCGGTCAGTAGTCATCGCCTCGGTGAGGCCCAATGTACGAAGGTCTTGCCTCACCACCTCAGCCCAGGTTTTCCTGGGCCTACCTCTTCCACGGGTTCCCTCAACTGTTAGGGTGTGGCACTTTTTCATGCAGCTATCCTCATCCATTCTCACCACATGTCCATACCAGCGCAATCGTCTCTCTTGCACACCACAACTGATGCTTCTAATGTTCAGCTTTTCTCTCAAGATACTTACACTCTGACGGGTATTCACATTGACATTACACATCCAACGGAGCATACTGGCTTCATTCCTTGCGAGCTTACGTATGTCCTCAGCAGTTACAGCCCATGTTTCACTGCCATGTAGCATGGCTGTTCGTACGCATGCGTCATACAGTCTGCCTTTTACTCTGAGTGAGAGTCCCTTTGTCGCCAGCAGGGGTAAGAGCTCTCTAAACTTTGCCCAGGCTATTCTTATTCTAGCAGCTACACTTTCAGCGCACCCACCTCCACTACTAACTTGGTCGCCCAGATAGTGGAAGCTATCGACTACCTCTAGTTTTTCACCCGGGAATGAGATAGAAGTTGTTTCCTGTTTGTTTACAGTCTTTATTGCACCTGAACATCTGCCACAAACAAAAACTAACTTCCTAGTTAACCTGCCTTTGATGTTGCTGCACCTCTTATGTGTCCATAGCTTGCACCGGGTACATCTTATAGAGTTACTACCTACTCCTTTTCTACATACTGAGCAGGGCCATCTACCTGAAGGGGTTTGTGTTTTATCTACCTTCCTACTTATTAGGATTTTGGTTTTAGCTAGGTTGACTCTAAGGCCCTTCAATTCTAGACCTTGCTTCCACACCTGAAACTTCTCCTCTAGTTCTGATAGTGACTCCGCAATTAGGGCAAGGTCATCAGCATAGAGGAGCTCCCAGGGGCAACCTGTCTTGAACTCCTCTGTGATTGCCTGGAGGACTATGATAAATAAGAGGGGGCTGAGGACGGAACCTTGGTGGACCCCTACCTCTACCCGGAATTCATTGCTGTACTCATTTCCAACCCTCACCTTACTGGCAGCATCTCTGTACATGGCTCGCACAGCTCTCACTAACCATTCTTCTATCCCAAGTTTCCTCATTGACCACCATATAAGGGATCGGGGGACCCTGTCAAAGGCTTTCTCCATGTCAACGAAAGCCAGGTACAGAGGTTTATCCTTAGCTAGATATTTCTCCTGCAACTGTCTCACTAGAAATAAGGCATCAGTAGTGCTTTTACCTGGCACGAACCCAAACTGCATCTCATCTAAATTGATTCGCTCCCTAATTAGTTGGGCTATGACCCTCTCTGTAACTTTCATAACCTGATCTAACAGCTTGATGCCTCTGTAATTATTTGTATCTAAAGCGTCACCTTTACCTTTGTAGCAGTTGACTATGATGCTGCTACACCAGTCATTGGGTATGACTCCTTCGTGTATCACCTGGTTCGTAATACGGGTGACTAGGCTATAGCCAACACTGCCAGATATTTTGAGCATCTCTGCAGTGATTCCTGATGGGCCGGGGGCTTTCCCGGTCTTCATACTCTTAATTGCTTTATCTATATATATATATATATATATATATATATATATATATATATATATATATATATATATGCATATAGATACCTATATATATATATACATATACATATATACATACATATATACATATACATACATAACATATATATACATACATATACATGTATATACATACATATATACATATATATACATACATATATAATACATACATACATATATATATATACATGTATATACATAAATATATATACATACATATATATATATACACACATACATATATATACATATATAATGTATATACATACATATATATACATACATCCATATATATATATATACACACACACACACATACACACACATATATATATAGATATACAATATATATACATACATGTATATACACATGCATATATACACACACACATGCATATATATATATATATATATATATATATATATATATATATATATATATATATATATATATATATATATATATATACACATACATCTGTGTGTGTGTGTCTGTCTGTGTGAATCCTTTAAACTCGAGAACTACCCAACCGATTGTAAGATGATGCCACAGGGTAGAGGGCTTTAGGCATGCTTGGGCTTCATCTGCTGTAGTGCCTTTCGGAATGACAGGAAGAGTTTGCCTGAAATCATCTGACAACAGAAGCGTTACACCTCCCATTGGAGCCTGACAGTTTCAGATGTCTTTTAGGACTCTATCTAATGCTTCCAAAGTTCCCTTGTGAGCCATGGTGCACTCATCCCAGATAATTAGATGACACCTTTTAAGTACCTGCCTCTGATCCGAGCTTTTGCTGATGTTGCATGAAGACATCTCTGATGCTGCTAAATTGAAAGGGAGCTTAAAAGTCAAGTGCGCTGTCCTACTACTGGGTAACAAAGTAGCTGCAATCCCAGAGGAAGCCACAGCTACTGCAATGTCCTGGTACTGCCTAACTTCTGCAAAGAGAAGCTTCGTAATAAATGTTTTTCCTGTCCCTCCAGGTGCATCCAGGAAGAAGATTCGTCCCTTGCATTGGCGTACACTGTTAAGAATAGATCTGTAGGCCTGCAGCTGGTCCGGAAGTAATTTAGGCTCGTTTTCAACAATGTACTTTGGAAGCGCTTGAGTGTCATAGGATGTTTCATGAATGACATCAGTGGGAAGGCTATTTGACCCTGACCTGAATGTTTGTAGCAGGCCATATGTGGACAATTCATTTCCACCCAGTGTAGCAATTCTATCTTCAATGTCAATGAGAGTTTTGTTATAGACTTCATTACTGATACCCTCCATGGCAAGATAGAGCAGTTGAGCTTGCCACTTAAAGTCTTCAGCCAGGTTGTCTCTGTATTTGAGCCATAGAGTGGCAGGATCACACGGCTCACATGTATGTAGTAATACTGCAAATGGTGCCCTGAAACTTTTAGATGATTCTGATAAAGCAGCCTCTCCCAAGGTTGCATCCCATTGTGCACCATCTTGTAACAGACCTTGTCGATAGCAGGCTTCTCTGTATGTTGTGCAAACATGTCCATGAACGGTTTTTAGGGCCTGGAAACACGTTGGCCCTCTGACCTTATGCAGTAGTAGATGGAGGTAGAAGCACTCTTGCTGAGTGCACTTGGGATGCACTGTATACTAGCCCAAGGCAAGTGTCAAACTTAATGCCAGGGTATCCATGAACATTTTGACCTGCTTTCTTTTGGGCCCATTTTTATCTATTCCAAGTGTAGTATGATGGAATCTGTGGATACAGCAAAGTTTGAGCGAATGGATCAACTTGACAAAGTTTGAAGAATGCAGTGAGCGTGCTATCCCTTGGTTCCTCTGCCAACAGAGAAGCATTAGCATTAGTGAAGTATACCCTTTGACCATTTTCCAGGTGCACTGCAAGCTGAATGGTTGGGTGTTGTTGGTGAAGTGAAAAGCCAAAGATGTGCCAGAAAGCCCCGTTGCTACTTATGTACCATCCCACCTGATAGTGCATCACCTCATCCTGGCAGTATTCCTATTGAAGTCCAAACCCTTGTTTACATATACAAATGTACTTTATGGACTTTTGGTTGGTATTTGCATGTCGAACCCATGCCAGTATGGACAATGGACGTTAAATGATGACCTGAAATTTTTTGGGTGGGAGTATAGTCAAATACATCAACCATTACATCAAAAGGATGAAAGCTTGCTGCCTTAGTAGTAGTAGTAGTAGTAGTAGTAGTAGTAGTAGTAGTAGTAGTAGTAGCAGTAGTAGTAGTAGTAGTAGTAGTAGTAGTAGTAGTAGTAGTAGTGGTGGTAGTAGTAGTAGTAAATAGTGACATGTAACTGGACCTTTCACATACTCTTCCCCATTATATTATTTAATTTTGCCATCATTTTCAGACCAAGTTTTCAAGCATGTCACATCAAATTACAGAACCCAGTGTTATTATAAAATGAAAACTTACTTTATATGATTGTCATAAGTCTATTGTTCTTGAAGAACAAGCTTAATTCCAGTCTGATATTTAGTGATATGGAGAATATTTAGATGATGAAAACTAAGTTGGTTTGGAATCTGTGTATGTTAATCACTAAAGCAGCAAGAGATTAAAGATGTGTTGATTTTCCATATTAATGTTGTAAGTAGAGTTGTTTTGGAAATTTTGGATTGGATTTTTTTTTACCAAAAAGTATCATTGTCAATGAAATACAGTAAAATGGAATTCATTTTCAGTTAATTATATTGGGGTAGATAATTATTTTCATTAAGGATACAAAGCAATACTTGTATGACTTGATGTTTTGAATTGTAACTAATTTTCTTGGATTTTTATCTTCAAACAAGCATGTTTAAAATAAGGTCTCTATACCTAACTTAAGTCCAGTTTGGAAGTTCCTGACATTATTTTGGTCTTGGTCAAAAACACGTTACTCTTTTTGCTTCACCCTATCAAATAGAAAATAGATATTGTTCTAAATTTGCCAGAGGATATTCTATTTGTAAAATATCTGCTCCATCAATGAATGTAAATATGTGTAGTGACGTCATTTGGCGCCAAGGTACGGTCGCCATTGCTGCGTTTTTATCCACGCATGCGTGGAGTTCAACATCTAAGCGTTCCCGCTTTTTTCATTCTCTTTTCTTGCCAGCCTGCGAAGAGGCAACACAGGTCCTACAGAGCTCTCTCATTGAGCGTGGTCGTACCAAGCTGTCTCTCCAACAATCCAACTCTGGGGACAGCTCACAACAACATTCCGGCGTCTCAGCAACCAGTTTAAGGCTGCCTATTTCATCCATAAATAAATATTGTTGTGTTGATAGGTTCAGAGTTCTGCGTTTCGTTGTTATTCCGAGTTTAATATAGGAAAGCAGGTGTACACCTAATGGTGTATAACCACTTTCCTAAATATGTAATACTTTTGAATCATCAGTTGGATGGAGAGGGAACGTGGACATAATTTTTTTTTTATAATTGGAAAAGAAAGTAAAACATAATATTGATACAACAAAATTTATTTATTTCCAGAAAGATATAGAATACCAATGGGCCATGAAATGTCATGATAATGCAGATGTCCACTACAGTGTAAGTAATATTTAATTAATTTGACGTTAACAAAATATTATAAATTTCACTTTTTATCTTTTATCGTCTACTTGTTTCTGTCATTAGACTGTAGCCATGCTGGGACACTGCCTTTGTTCCTGTTTACTATTTGCAGCAAAATTTAATTTTCATTTTTTTTGTCTTTAGTCTGTGTCATTTCTTATTTGCTTCTATCTAGAAATCAAAAGAAATGACTACTATTCCCTTCAAACTTTGTTTTTATGACCTGGACATGAATGTTTTGAAACTGACCTATTTTCCATTACATTTCAGACAGATTCAGTATTGAGTTGCTGAATCAGAAATATTGTTTTAACAAATATTCTGCTCAATACCACAGATTTACTTGTCAGCTGCTTGACCATAACCACTTGAGCATGTCCCTTAGTGGCTGACAATATGTGCATCTCTGATCATGAGCAGGAGTATTGGGAGAGCATCATAGCTATGTGTTGAGAGGGATTCTTTGGGGTTTGAATATATGTAACAAAAGCAAAGTTTGAAGGAAATAATAGCCATTTTTCAAGCGAATTGGAAGTAACAGTTGCTACTCAAGAATGGATATCTTGTTACACAGTGTTATCACCAGTGCAAGTCTTTTATCTCCTACTGCTTGGTATGAAGTTGCAGTTTAGGCTTGAAATCACAATCAGGCATTGTCTTCATACCCATCTTTTATGTACAGATTCTTTGACAACATGACAACTGTTTTTCCTCCAATGTCACGAAGATACACTGCATATCAAAAATCAGTTTTGCACTGCATGCTCCATATACATAAATAACATACAATTGAAGTGTCTTCAAATTTTAGGTCTCACTATCTCTGATCTCTGGCTCTCACACACACACTTACACAACACACATAGGATCTCTTTGTACCTCATCCATTCTGCCATCTGCTTTTCTGTTCTGTCAGTTATCACTCCTCTCCTTGCACCACTTGTTATTGACCTCTACCCCTTTCTTACCATTGTCCACACCTATTTATTTCTATCCATCACCCCTCTCTTCTCCTTTGCCACCCTTTCACCCCAATCATTTTTGTTTTTACCATCATACTCAAGCTCCCTTCACCCATTCATCAGGTGTTTGCCATCTTTCTCTCTTCTGTTCATTTTCTCCGTTGTGTTACTTTGAGCAAACAAACTCACCATTGAGTGGTAGGAATTCTCTAAACTTACAAAGTAACTTCATTAGTGCTGGTGTCACAATAAAATACACATAAAAAGGCACTTTTGAGCGTGGTCATTGCCAGAACCGCCTGACTGGCCCTCATGCTGGTGGCACATAAAAGAACCCACTACACTCTCAGAGTGGTTGGCATTAGGAAGGGCATCCAGCTATAGAAACTTTGCCAGATCAGATTGATCCCAGTGCAGCTTCTGGCTCACTAATCTTTGGTCAAACCATCCAACCCATGCTAGCATGGAAAGCAGACATTAAACAACGATGATGATGATGATGATATGTATGTATGTATGTGTGTGTGTGTATATATATATATATATATATGTATATATGTGTGTGTGTGTGTGTGTGTGTGTGTGTGTGTGTGTGTGTCACAATAAAATACACTCATTGTACTCTGTAAAGAGTACAGTGATATTAAGGGCATCCAGCCATAGAAGCTAAGTCACAAATGAAACCTGCTGGTGAGATATGATCCTCTAACCCATGTAATTGCAAACAAGAACTGATTCAGACCATCATGACCCTATCCAAACGATGTCAGTTTGCAGAATGGACATAAAATGATGATGATTTTAATGTCACACACACACACACACACACACACACACACACACGCACACGCACGCGTGTGTGTGTGTGTGTATCAGGTTCTTCACCTTGAATCAGAAAATACATCAGCTCTGCTCAGTCGATGACTCTTTACAAAACCCGTCTATGATCTGCATTATAAGGTATTACACATACAAACCTTTTTGACCATATTGAAATGAAGGTCATTTAAATAAAAAATAATATATATTAAATATAAGCAAGGATTCACAAACACAAATGATTTATGTTTCTTCTAACACTACTGCAACAACCTTGGCTCATCTGATTTAGTAAGATGTATGCTGCTGCTTCCACCCAAACCCAACTAAATGCCTATGTCTCCTCCAAACTATCGCTCATCCATAAAATTCTGCCACTAACTCTTTTTCCCAATAATTCCTCCTCATCACTGTAACTGTCTGACATTTTCTCTCTATTCATGTTTCCCTACAGAAATCTTAGTGGAACATCAAATGCATCAATCTCACCTACCTAGGGGAACCTGCAGAGACTATCATACTCATCTGACTAATTGATATTGAAAAAACAAAATAACAGATGCACAAGATTAAGCTTACTCATCCTTAAGAAGTGTAACAACTAGTGTTGTTGTAGATGTGGGTTTCTGCATTTGGGTTTCTATAGCAAAGTCCACTCTGCTGCAAGCATTCAGATGAGATCTCTGATTTTGGATAACTTCCTGTTTTTCTCTAAGAAGCATGAATGCTGTCTTTGCTCCTCTGAAGAAACCTTTTTTAGATGCTTCTCCATTTCCAATAAGCTGAAATGTTGGAGCTACTGAATTTTGGATTATCTCTTCTATTTTTGTTACATAAGGAGCATTTCAGTTGATGGGAACTAATGTGAAAGACAGTTACTTAGTTCATCACAAAACTGCAGGTGAAAATATTGTCAGCTTCATTTGACCATGCTTCCCATCAACTACAAAAAATGTTGATTAAAAAAAAACTATGTATTATCACTGTTCTATTTTAATTTCTTTCTTTGTTTTTACAGCTTATTTCTTCTTTAGAACCTGCTTACCTCCATCTCTCAGCTCTTGATGAAGAAATATACAAACATTTTAAAAGTTCATTTCCAGATTTAATCATTGATGTCTTAAATGAAGATGAGCTTAAGTCAGAAAGTAGCAAAAAAGTGAGTTTGTTTCTTTGGTGTGGTTTTACAACAGCCCTTTTTGTTTTTTCATGTTTAAATTTTTGTCTTATTTCTCTTAGTATAGAATTTTTTTTATCGAGGAAAAAGCTGTAACTAATTCAGCTTTAGTATTTTACTGATATTTATTTATCTATTTTAGCAATCTCAATGAAATGAAAACTAGTTAGTTTCAGCTGGATTTGAACTCAGAACCATGTGATAGCAAAAGCATCTTGCCTGTTTCTGTACTATCTTTGCCTGCACTTTAGTTCAATATCCTAGAATGTTATTAAATTTCTTTGTACTGGACTGGTTGCTTTGATTTCTACTTCAGTATGTAACGGTTCAACCAAGGTCTTTACTTCTATATTCTATTGAGGTGGTCAGGAAAATTATCAGAACTTAATACCACAGCTGGCTTAGTTGATGGTACTGCCCAAAGGATTAGTATTAACACTCCATCTCTGTTGTATTCATAGCTAAAGCACCTTATGGTTTACTATAATGTTTTAATTCAGCAAAGGGCCATGCGTAACTGATTATTGCAAGTTATAAAAAATAAACTTTGTATTTCAATATTTCCAGATTAGGATTACTTCTTCAGGAAATCTTCAGAGAAATACTGAAATACAAAATAAAAGTACAAACCATCAACTTGTTTTATTTCTTGCATTGTTTTGGCTTTATGAAATAAAATTAAAATGTTTATATATATCAGGCAATGCTTCAGGCAAACTATAACTGATTAGCACTTGTGTATGTTGCATTTTCCTCTTTTAAATCATTTAGTGAATAGTGACAGTTGGTATAGTAAAATATTGTGTTTATAGTAGATCCTAACTTATATTTTGCATTTGCGGATCCATTGGTGGCTAGTGAACCCTGCTCTTGACAAGCATACACGACTGCAAACATTGCAAATCAAGCTTTCCCCATTCACTACACTAGCAGTGCGCTTTCAAGCAGCATGCTTAAATTCTTCGTGCAGAATATGTACTCTCACAAAGGTGTCAACTCCCTCCTTAACCTGCTTCCTCCATCTGTGGCAATGACTGGCATTGCTCTCACAGTCAGTCTCCTGCATATCACAGGTCTTTAGTGAGGTCTTGACACAGTCTTTAAATCACAGCCTTGGTTTCTGTCGGGGTCTCTTTCCACTAGCAGGTTCGCCATATAGCATCTGTTTAGGGATCCTGCTATCCTCCATTCTACTAAAATGTCCAGTCCAATGTAACCAGTGCTTGTGCACTCAAAATATCAGCTTTCCTCAAGACCTGTGTGTCTGGAGTTTTTAAGATCCTGCCAACATTTAGAATGTATCTCTGACATCTCTGATGAAAGCGTTCAAGGGCCCTTACATGATGTTTGTAAAGGATCCATGTCTCACATGCGTAAAGGAGCGATGTCATTACACATGCATGATACACAGCAGTTTTTGTTTGCCTTGTGATGCCATGCTGGACCAGACATGAGACTGAAGAGACTGGAAGGAATCAGTTGCTCTCTGCAGCCTGAAAAATATTTCATTATCTGGGGAGCAAAAACGGCTGAGTGTGCTGCCCAGGTAGACAAACTTATCTACCACTTTCAGTATTGTTCCTTCAACCAAGATAGCTAGTTCCACATATGGATTTCCTGGTGCAGGCTGGAACATTACAACAGTCTTATCCAGGCTAATGCTGAGTCCAAATGCCTTGCAAGAAGCAGAAGTACAATTCACAAGTATTTGCATGTCATCCACTGTATGAGTGACTAAGTCACAGTCATCTGCATAAAGGAGGTCACAAATAGGAGAATGCAAAGCTTTTGAATTGGCAGCAAATCAGTGCATATTAAAGAGGTGATCAGAAGATCAATACCTGACATATATTCCCAGAGAATTAACCTTAGTAAAAGCATGAGTAAAAGCAGCAGCAAAGTACAAAGAAAAGAGAGTTGGGGCAAGGATGTCACCCTGCTTGACACCATTCTCTACAGGAATGTATCCTGCTTGACACCATTCTCTACAGGAATGTATCCTGCTATGCCACCACCAACATTGACCCAAGTCTCCGTCCCATCATGAAATGATTTAATAATGAACACAAAGTGATCTGGACATCCAAGGTTGCCAAGTATTTTCCATAGCAAGGCCCTATTCGCAGTATCAAAGGGCTTGGTTAAATCTGTGAATACCTGGAAAAGTTCCATATTCTGCTCATAGCACTTCTTCTGCATCTGTCTTACTGTGAAAATCATGTCCATTGTCCTTCTACCAGATCAGGAGCCACACTGAGATTCAGATAGGACATCATTTATGAGATACTCATCTTCATCACAACTAGTCAAAGTGGGTGCATAGGCACTTATTAGAGTCGCAAATCACCCATCTTTCTGGTGCAATTGTAGAGTTATTAGACGTTCATTTATAGGAACAGGAAGTTCCTCCAACTTCTTAAGGATAGCAGATTGAACTGCAAAGCCAACACCAGCCTCTCTGCATTCCTCCTTCAGCCTCCCCTTCCAGGAAAGGTGTATCCACCTCCTACTTCCTCAAGCTGACCATCACCTTCTATATGAGGCTCTGAAAATGCAGTTATATCAATGTTATAGCGGTTCAGCTCTCAAGCAACAAGTGCAGTGCGTCTTTCAGGCCTACAATCATTCTTGTTATCCAACAGAGTGTACATATTCCATCCAGATTTTGTAAAAATAAGTCTCTTTGTTTCTCGAGCGCAGGATGGACATCCATCAGTCGTGTTAAACTGATCAGATATAGAAAGACAAGCAATTTTTGGTTCACCTTTTCCAGAACCTCCTCAACTTCCAGGTGAGCAGTGCCCTCTCTAAATGGAGCTGCTCAGACATCTATGTAGCAACTGAACCCTATTGCTATCTTGGGTGACAAGGAGACTTTATATCTAGCATGAGCCACCTACATGCAGGTCACTGACTACATGCTTCCAACCCATCAGGTCTGCATGCTTCACTACCTTCCCATTGCCACAATACTTCCAAATAAAAATAAACTAAATATAAGTTAAAAAAAAAAAAAAGCGGCTGCGTGGTAAGTAGCTTGCTTACGAACCACATAGTTCTGGGTTCAGTCCCACTGCGTGGCACCTTGGGCAAGTGTCTTCTACTATAGCCTCAGGCCGAGCAAAGCCTTGTGAGTGGATTTGGAAGACGGAAACTTAAAGAAGCCTATCATGTATATATGTATATATATATATATATATATATATATATATATATATATATATATATATGTATATATATATATATATATATATATATATATATATATATATATATATATATATGTGTGTGTGTGTGTATGTGTTTGTGTCCGTGTTTGTCCCCCCAACATCGCTTGACAACCGATGCTGGTTTGTTTATGTCCCCGTAACTTAGCGGTTCGGCAAAAGAGACTGATAGAATAAGTACTAGGCTTACATAGAATAAGTCCTGGGGTCGATTTGCTCGATTAAAGGCGGTGCTCCAGCACGGCCACAGTCAAATGACTGAAACAAGTAAAAGAGTAAAAGAGTAAAAAGAGAGTATATCAGTGGAGGTGAGCAATGCCAGTGCAGAGTTTTAGATCCAATAAGGCTTGCACAACAGCTCATAGATCCTCTCCACTCTATTGACATTATCCAGAGACAAGCTAGAGCAAGATGTCTGGTGCCAATGAGTCATGGGAGCACCATGATCTCTAGCACAAACCAAAGATCCCCAAAATGTCCAATGCCATTCCCTGCATATCTGGTTTTATATCAGAGTGACCTTCTCCTACAGACATGCTTCAACAGAAGCTGAGGGGTGCCTCACTCCAAGTAGTCTTCTAGCATGCTGGACACCATCTTGGAATTTTTGTGTACCAATGCTATTGCTAGATAGCCGTTGAGCCTGCTCTAGGTTCATCCAACCTTTCAACAGGTTTTTAATCCTCCTGGGTTTCTAGCAACCCTCCTCACCAGGGTAGTCTGTTGGGGTGCTGGTTAGGTAGATGTTAAATGATGATGATATATATATATATATATATATATATATATATATATAGATAGATATATGTGTGCTTATATATGATAGACTCTCCTGTCAAAGGTGACATATGAGTGTTCAGCTTTTACCAAGCGACCTGCACATTAGCTCACTCTCTCCATCAAATTGACATTGCCTGAACAGGTGTACCATGCATTAGGTGTTCAAGTGATCGCAAAGCAATGTGAAATGAAGTGTTTTGAGACCATGATCTCACCTATCATGCTGGGTATGTTAAGGCTGGGAAGAAAATACTTTGAAGACAGCTTAGATAAGAAACTAAGATGGTTTATAGTATCTAGTTGCTTTGCAGTTTCTTTATCATACTTCTCATCAAACCTTGTAATAATATCCAGGTAAATCAGTTTCATAATGAATACATTTACCAGATTTGCCTCTGCACATCATGCAGTAGATACCAGTAACATCCTTTATTAGGATATTATCTATTACGCCTCTACTTTGCAAAGATCTTTTCAGTGAAGGGAGCTCTACCTTACTTTAGTGTTCAGTTAGAACCTTACTGCTTACTTCACTATTGACTTTGAAAACTATTCTTTTTACCAATGTTATTCAGGAGTCACAGAGTGCCACATTTGATCCAAATCATTTTTGCTTCTAGTAACTTTTACACTTCTACACTCTGATGCTACAATACGATAAAGTCACAAAAACCATGTGCACACCAATTGTAGCATCAGATTAAAACTTTTCCCTAATACTGGCTATTTCAACTGTGAAGTGAATATTAATACTTACTTCCAGGTGGGCATTTAAGGTAAACAAGATGCATTAACTTAAAATATAATGCTGCTCCTGTGATAGGAATTCTATTAAAATGTATTAATATTTAGGCTGTTTTCAAACTGCTTTTTAAATCTGTTTTTATTCCATTAGAGTTTCATTTGATTTAATGCTTTTCTTATGTCGCTGTAACAAAATTATGAACTTTTGTAGAAATGGCGAGAATTTTGTGAAGGATACAAAATGGATGTTGAACAATATAATTTTGGTACACTTCTTCGCTTAGATTCTTCCAATGACTATAACCCAAACAACACAACAATTGGTAAGTTTATGATGTAAACTTTCTATGAAACTAACTTTTTGTTTTTTAGTCTCAATCTATTGCAAACAGTTTCAGCATGACATCTTGCACTACTTGATCTAAGGAATGAGATCATAGCATTTCTAGTGTTCTATTTAGTGTGGTTATCTTTGAATAAAATATTTCACTTTGATCTACTTTGTTGAAGTAAGCTACATAACTCTTTAATTCCATTGATTTATTTCCCCTTGCAACCCAGTACTCTTGAATTACAAAATAGGTTGTTTACCTTCTGTACTTAGGCAGATTTTAAGACATTTGCAGATAAACTCCTCTTAATGCTTCACTTTTATCGAAATTTCAATAAAATTTTAGCAAAGTGTATGTTGTAAATGTTGTTTAAGTTTCTGTAAAAAATTATTTTCTTCACTTGAAAATGTAATGTAGCAGTGTCTTTTTCATACAATAGGAACATTTTAGTATAATGCAAACAACAATTGAATAGTGAAATAAAATATTAATACATATAACCAACAAAGACTTGTAAACCTAATTAAATATTTTCTTCCTATAAATATTGGAAGAATTAACCTTATGTTATTGTTGGAAACACTGTACAAATAATATTTCTGAAACTCCTCTTAAAAATATATATATATATATATCAACCTTTATCAGCATGAACTTACTGTACCTGAAAGATATGCAGCTGCATGCTAAAGTACCTTAAAAACTATTGTTCAGTATGCCAATGATTAGAACATGAAACCTAGTTTGTACAATAAAGGTTCCAGTTTCAATCTCTGGCTTGGTTCTGGATTATCACTTGCAGACAGTTTGAATTCATAGCAATCAAAATGTTAACTGCACATGAAACTCATCACAAAAAGCAATGTATAGAAATCTATAAATAAATTTGCCTGGCATGTGTTATAAACAGTAACTGGGTCATGCTGCTTACTCTCTTTTGAGAAATTTTCACAAGCTTCTTTCCCATACCAGCAATCTGGTTGTGTGTTTCCGCCACTAAAATGCTGCAGGGAAAGGTATATTTTAAACATATATTTCTGTTTCACCTCTAGCTTTTGTGCAGAATGTTGAATATCTGTTTTATTTAGGGCCTGGCAGTGTTTAAATTCTTTTTTTTTTTTTTCTTTTGTTTCACGATTTCATTTTTCTCTACTACTGACGTCAGGATTACTTGCTAATGTCTGTCATTTGCATTGAAATTTAAACATTTTCTCTTGGTGCTTTCAATATTCTGTAACTGGAAGCCTTCAAATTTTTCTTTAGAACAAATTAGTAATCAGTCATGTAGTGTGAAAAAAGAATAGTAATTATATACTAAAATCACACATCAAAAGTTATACTATGTTACATGTAAAATGTTTTTTGACGGATCAGAATAAAAAAATCCTCTGGCAACTAAATATGTAAACCAATGAGATGAAGTTATGAAGAGAAGGATACAATCACAAGATATTTCATAACTGCATGTCATTTTTCTTGTACAAATAATCTTGTTATCTAGGTCCAGCAATATTTTAGTTTTCATGGATATCTCATGGTCAGTGTTTAAGAAGTTTAACTGAAGAAAGTTTTTTAGGACTCTGTTGTAATATTTTGGAAAACTCACCCAGCTTCAGGTTTTGGTGAAATTAGGTATCAGGGTGTAATTGCAAAGATCTGTTGTTGGCTGTATTATCTCACTGCTGTTTAGTTATCACAAACAACTTCATTCTCCCTGAAATCAAGAGTCAGGTTTGTACTTAACTTTTGATAGCATCTACACCATGCATGCATAGAAAATTTGTGTAATAAGTTCATGTATAAACATACCTTAACTTGTATTAAAATATCACATGGATATGTAATGCACATGAATGCTGCATGTAGAATGAAGTAGTGTGTTAGTAATAGTTGGGGGTGGAGGGTTCCATTTTTTCAGGGTAAATAAAAGAATATTTGGAAATAGCTTAACCTGAGGACATGGGATTTCGCAAATAATGCAAGACAAAAGCACATGGCAGAAATGTAAAACTTACCTAAGCATATTATCTTCAAACATTACAGCATATGATTCATATGATTATTTTGTATCATCTTTATTTGTTATTTTATATAGATCCTAGATTTAATAATCAACTAAAAGTGGTTAAAATGAAGCAACAGGAGCAGGATAGCGACTGAGAACTTCAGATTCATGTACATATCATTGGTATGGTGTTTTGCAAAATGTCACACTGATGAAGATGCATGGCTTATTGGTTAAGGTATTTGGCTCATGAGTTTGATTCCTGGCAATGCGTTGTGTCCAATCCACTCACCTAGCAAAGATGAGTAATATTTGTATTTCAAAGAGCCAGCCTTGTCATATTCTGTGTCACACCGAATCTCACTGGGGACTACATTAAGGGTACACATGTCAGTGGAGTGCTCAACCACTTGCATATTAATTTCATGAGTAGGCTTTTCCAGTGATCTGATCAGCTGGAACACTCATTGTTATAACCGACAGAGTATCAGTTTACACTAATGACATTTGCATCACCCAGAACTTGCAATGCAAGTAGTCAACTTGTAATAACTAGAGAAGAACAATTCAATTTGCCGTTACATTTTCATTAATACAATGGCATTTTCAAGCTGCTAATTCAAGAGCCAGGTATTGATCAAAACATAGACACTGTTCTTACCATTTCCAAAGAAAGTTAACTTGGTAGTTAGAGGAAACTACAGAGGCATCGTATTGACAGCAGTGGCAGCAAAAGTTTACAACTAAATACTCCTGAATAGAATAAATCCCATATTGAGCTGCTTCTACATGAACAGCAAAATGTATTTCAGGGAAGTAGAATGACGACAGCACAGATACCAGCGCAAAAGCTTCTCATCAAAGGTATCAAATCAAAACAGCTTTCAGCAGTACTGACATTCATAGATTTCTGAAAGGCTTTTAACTTGATCCATAGAGGTAAGCTGATGGATGTCCTGTTTGCTTACAAAACCTCCAGTAAAATGGGCTTGGCTATTGAAGTGCTCTACAAAGGCCTCTGTGGAGATACTGTTTCCTGGTGCCAACATTGGCTCCTTTGAAATTCTGGCAGGAATGCTTCATGGCAACACCCTTTGTTGTTAATCATTGGTTTCTTTTGAACTGTTGTCATGATGTATATGTCTTCATGCCTTTCCTGAGGCATTACCAGCATTAGTGCAGTAACTTTTTCAGGAGTTTTTATTTGCTCTGAGGTTCTCAAGTGATACTATTGCCTTAATTATTTCAAACAACTTTTTCTCATTGATAAAATGTCTATTTCATTTCTTTTCAGTGCCTAGGATTCAATTTCTTGCTATAGAGATTGCTCGCAATCGAGAAGGCTATAACGATGGACTGCGTGCTAAGCGTGTAGAACAGCATAAAGCTATGCAATTGTAGCATTGTGCTTTAACATTCATTATTATGAAAACTTGCTTATTGAATAGTTTACATTATATTTGCAAATATACAAGACTTTTTCCCAAACAACAAATGCACGCATTCATCATTTCAAACTCATCCTGACTGTTGTATGTTTAAATGGTTACTTCAATCTCTTTTTAAATTAAACCTGAAACATTTCACCACATATTTTGTTTGTGTCAGTCTTGTTTTTCTTTTCTTCCTTTGTAAATTTAACCCTCTAGTATTCAGATTACTCTGTCAGATGTAATGCTTATTCATGCACATTATTTTGAATTAATCATGAATTATCTCATAGCTTTGAGATTTCAATGGTGTGATTGTTTATTTTTAGAATGACATTGTAAGGGATGCACTTATTGGCAGCCACCAAGGGACGTGCTCAACTAAAGCTCAAGCAAATCTGTAGTATTGAGCAGAATATTTGCTATAATGATAGTTCTGCTTGAGCAACTCAGTGCTAAATCTTTCTGAAATGTAGTGGAAAATAGGTGAGTTTCAAAACATTGATATCCAGGTCGTAAAAGCAAAGTTAGAAGGGAATAGTAGTCATTTCTTTTGATTTCCAGATAGAAGCACATAAGAAATAACACTAACCAAAGACAAAAAAAGATAACTTTTGTTACACAGTGTAGTCACTATATACGACGTAGTACAACATGTGTTGCCCTGTTACCCTACAATTTTCATTTGTATTTTAGTGATTAGGCATATTTATACATCATGGCTCAGAGTAAAAGTAATCACCTAAAAATGGATCATGCAATCCTATGAATTTTGAATTGTAATTTATTGGAAGTTTGAGGTTGGTGTTTCAGGAGTGAGAATATGTGAAGAGTTTGATGTAAAGCAAATAGTTTGAGATAGATGTAAGGCTAAGAATAAACTCACTGCAAAATGAAAATCATTAACAGTTGGTGGAAGGAGGCATATGAGAGTTGCATCTTGAGGAGGTAGTGACAACATGGCTCATCCATTAAAGATGCAGTAGCAACATCTGTGGTATAGAAATTGGGTGTCACATATGGGTATCAAAAAAAATTTCAAAGCTACTGATGGCTGGTTGACAATTTTGAAATTACCCATGGTGAAGCAGGCAATGCACCAACTGAAAAAAATATATATAAAAAAAACCCAGAAATCAGAGGGCAACACTGAAAACAAGCGATAATGGATAAAGTCCTCATTGGTGAAGCAGAAACAGTAGGGATGACAAAAATGAATGAGGTAATATCCAAGAAATCAAATGTCTTCAAGAGGTATGTGTAAAAGGCCCTTAATTTTCCAGGTGTGTAAGGGTGATGAAACTAGCTTGTACTCATAGTGACTACCCTAAAATGACCATCTTTTAAGACTGAAACTTTCACACCTTGTCATGAATTAAGTAAAGAATGTTTCCTGACAATATGTTATATGAATACCAATGATATAGCCCCTTCTGATGTTAGTGGTAGGGAGAAGACCAGCTCATCTGTGTATTTTGAAAGACATTAGACATCAGCCGCATGTGCATAGTTACCATTCCTGGAAGTTTTATATGTGTTTTCGAATGTGATGGATAGATTTAGATTAGAGAAAAATTTGTGTAGATCTTTTCTATTCCTTTCCAGAGAAGATTTATTAATGGCCTTGGTAAGTAGTAAGGCGTCGTCCCTATTCAGACCTCCTCGGATTTTAGGGAAATGTTTCTACAGCTGGATGCCCTTCCTAACACCAACCACTCCGAGAGTGTAGTGGATGCTTTTATGTGCCACCAGCATGAGGGCCAGTCAGGCGGTTCTGGCAACGACCATGCTCAAAAGGTGTTTTTTACATGCTACCTGCACAGGACCCAGTCTGGCGACACTGGCAATGACCACATACAAATGTTGCTTTTCATGTGCCGGTAAGGTGATGCTGGCAACGATCATGCTCGTAGATTAGATAGCATTGGATTGATCAATTCCTGGATTAATCCAATAACTTTTCCTCTTCAGCAAGACACACTTTAGGAAATAAATGAGATATTTATACATACCCACAGGAAAGCAAACACATGTATTTGTATGCAACTGTAACTTTGCGTTTGCTGTCCTTAAGTGTGTCTCGATGATGAGGGAAAGTTATTGGACCAATCCAGATATTGATCAATCCAAGGCTATCTAATTTATGAATTTCTGCAAGCATACTCCCTTGATTTCAACATGTTGTGTGCTGTAAAAGTGACAATTTTTAAGGGGCTTGAAGATTTTCAGCATAGGCATTGTCTATTTTCTGTATAGGCCATTGTCTCTTCTATGACCTTAATTATGATTGTATTTTATACTATTATCTTGCTCTCTCTCTTTATATATATACATATATATATGTATGTAACTGGCACTCTGTCAGTTATGACAATGAGGGTTCCAGTTGATCCAATCAATGGAACAGCTTGCTCGTGAAATTAATGTCAAAGTGGCTGAGCACTCCACAGACCTACATACCTTTAATGTAGTTCACTGGGAACTTCAGTGTGACAATGCTGGCCCATTTTTAAAATACAGGTACTTCTCATCTTTGCCAGCTGAGTGGACTGGAACAACGTGAAATAAAGTGTCTTGCTCAAGGATACAACGCATTGCTGGGAACTGAACTCATGAGCTTACGATTTGTGAGCCGAATGCCCTAACCACTAAGCCATGTGCCTTCATGTATGTATATTTTCTCATGAGCCACACAGTCCATCAAGAAAATCTGTTTCTATTGTGACCATAGCAAGTACTGTTCCAATGCATCTATCAAATACAAAGCTTACATTCTCTGCTAGTCTGCCTGTGATTCGACTGTAACTCTTGCCTGTTCAACCTAACTAATTTTCTGAGTATCAAACAGAGTTGTTTCACTGAAGATACCAGGGTCTTGTCTTCTTTCCTATAACCTGATTGATCATTTTATCTATTTCTATGTTAGCATGGGTTAAACAAATACATATTAACATTCACGCAAATATACAGACACAAACACATACAATGAACTTCTGCTAAACTGTATTAATATGGGGGGAAGTGTGGCCAGGTTAGCCAATAGTCTGAGTTGATTGAAGGAAGAGGGTTTATATGGCTTATATATATATACAATATTGATTTCAAATTTTGGCAAAGGGCCAGCAATTTTAGGTGAGGGGCTAAATTGGTTACATTGACCCCAGGATTCAACTGGTACTTTTTTTTCTACCCTGAAGGAAAGAAAGACAAATTCCACCTTGGTGAAATTTGAACTCAGAACATGATGGATAAAATGCTGCTAAGCATTTTGCCCAGCATGCTAATACATGTGTTTGCTTTCCTGTGGGTATGTATAAATATCTCATTTATTTCCTAAAGTGTGTCCTGCTGAAGAGGAAAAGTTATTGGACTAATCCAGGAATTGATCAATCCAATGCTATCTAATCTACGAGCATGATCGTTGCCAGCATCACCTTACCGGCACGTGAGAAACAACATTTGTATGTGGTCATTGCCAGTGTCGCCAGACTGGGTCCTGTGCAGGTAGCACGTAAAAAACACCTTTTGAGCATGGTCGTTGCGAGAACCGACTGACTGGCCCTCATGCTGGTGGCACATAAAAGCATCCACTACACTTTCGGAGTGGTTGGTGTTAGGAAGGGCATCCAGCTGTAGAAACATTTCCCTAAAATCCGAGGAGGTCTGAATAGGGACGACGCCTTACTACTTACCAAGGCCATTAATAAATCTTCTCTGGAAAGGAATAGAAAAGATCTACACAAATTCTTCTCTAATCTAAACCTATCCATCACATTCGAAAACGCATATAAAACTGCTAACTTTCTGGACGTTACTCTAAACTTGTCAAACTCACAATACTCCCCCTATCATAAACCTAACCAATACCTGAAATACCTCAATGTACACTCCAATCACCACAAATCTACTATCGATAACATAGTCAAAAGTATTTCAACCCGCATATCTGATCTAACCTCTTCCGAGGAAATCTTCAACAATCATGCATCCAGCAATCAAACATCACGTGGAGATGCACTTGACTAAAACTGGAACAATGTTCTTAAATAGCACCCACCCTATATCCCCTTACAAGAAGACCAACGCAACAACTAAAACGTAAAGCTCTATTGACCTATCACCACTATCGCACCACCACATATATTACACCCAATAATTACTTCTCCTACATTTCGCACACCACAAACTTCGAATATACCCTTCAACACTCTGAAGAGATCGGCCAAACTACTGGCTGCATCGAAACGTACGTAAGTGACTAAGACATAATATACAAAATGACTCATTACATAACCTAAACCTCCACACTGACTCAAGCTCCACATAATAAAACAACGGCTATCTAGTCCAACGAAAATGCTTTTTCTTGTATTTGTTGCTCCATTCTCCAAGTAAATATATATATATATATATATTATATATATATATATATATAGTGAGAATTTACAAAAAAAAAAAAACGAAGACAGGTGTGTAAACAACAAACAGATGTAATAGTTTAACGCTCTGGAAATGAGAAAGTCTTTGACATTTCGAGCCTACGCTCTTCGACAGAAAGGAATGCAGAAATAAACAGGGAGAGAAAATAGAAAAGGGTTTAGTGGCTAACAAGTGCAGATTGAGAGAAACTATAATAGGAAAAAGCAGAAAGTACAAGAAATTTAGAAAAGTTCAAAAGTTTCAAACGTCGTAGTGTATGGAGTGATTTCTCATCAAAGTAAGAGTCCAGTGTATTCCATGGGTAGGACATTATATATACATATATATATATATTATATATATATATATATATATATATATATATATATATATATATATACATATATATATATATATATTATACATATATACATTATATTTATATATATATACATTATAAATATATCATATATATATATTATATATGTAATATATATATATTATACATATATATATGATATATATATATATATATATATATATATATATATATATATCAATAGTAATGGTAAGACAACAAAAGAATGAAAGAGACCTCGATATTATGTAAATAGAGGAATTTATCTACCCCGCAGAAGAATTCAATATGGACGCCTACTAGGATTGTCTCGATAACTGAAGAGATGCCGGAGCATGTTTCCGTCCCGACATCCGAAATTCGGAGGTTTATTATGGCAACCGAATAATTGTCACATATTGAATTATATATATATATATATATATATATATATATATATATATATATATATATATATATATATCATATGTATATATCATATATATATATATCTCATATATGTTATATATATGATATATATATATATATATATATATATATATATATATATATATATATATATATTATATGTAATATATATATATTATATATATACATTATATTTATTTATTTATTTATTTATTTATGTGTTTCAGCCAAGTGGCTGCGGTCATGCTGGTGCACCACCGTGATTTTCACGTTCCTTGCATGGCTCTTCTCCCCCACCTGACATGGTCCAATCAAGAGTTTTGATGGCACATCTGGTGTATAAGAGAATTTGACACAGCTGCCCTAAACTGCGTCTCATTACGAGCCATTGGTTCGTCTGGTATCGTGGAGAGGAAAGCGTCAAGTTTTGTCTTGAAGACCTCCGCATCCATGTCTTGCATGTCTCTCAAATGTTTTGGCAGGGCATTGAAGAGCTGAGGTCCTCTGAAACCGAGGCTGCTGCAGTATCTCGTTCTTATGTGAGATGCAGTGGACGGTACCTTTGGCACCATGCAGTGGCGACCCGTGCGGGCATTCCTGTAGTACTTGATACCAAAGTTTGGCACCAGTCCTTCCAGTATTTTCCATATGTATATTATTACATATCTCTCCCGCCTGCGCTCCAGGGAGTAGAGACCTAGTGCCTTCAGTCGCTCCCTGTAGTTCATCTGTTGGACTGTGGCGATCTTTTTTGTATAGTGCCGCTGAATTGCCTCGAGTTCTGCTGTCCGCTTAACACTGTGTGGTGACCACAACTGAGAGCAATAGTCTAGGCGGCTCAGAACAAATGTCTTCCATAGAATCAACATGACTTTTTGATCCCTTGTACGGAAAGTCCTCAGTATCCACCCCGCCAGTTGTCTGCACCTTGCTGTCAACTTGATAATGTGCATGTGAAATGATGCATCACTACACATGTTGATGCCCAGATCTCTAACTGTTTGTGGTTCTGGGATTGCAGTACCTCCAGGCCCTGTGTATGCCAGTTGGGAGGTACTCATGGTCTTGTAGCGCAGTACTTGAAATTTTTTTGCATTGAACTGCATATTATTTTGCTCTGCCCACTCATATATTGCATTTAGGTCATTCTGCAGGCTTACAATATCATCAGGATTCTTTATTGCCTGAGATATCTTTGTGTCATCAGCATAGCTAGTGACAGTGGCTCTCCGAGTGACCGTGGGCATGTCCAGAAGGGCCACTATGAACAGTAGTGGCCCCAGAACAGTTCCCTGTGGAACACCGCTCAATATTTGTGTTTCCCTAGATAGTTCTCCATTGGCTGCAACTGTCTGACTTCTACCATTCAGGAAGTCATGCAGCCACTCTCCTAATTTACCAGCTATGCCAAGGTTTCACAGCTTGTGACATATCAAGCCATGATCAACTTTGTCAAAGGCTTTTGCAAAGTCGAGATATATCACATCAACATTTGAATGGTCAAGTAGCTGCTTCAGGACCCAGTCATAATGCTGCAAGAGCTGCGTGAGGCAGCTTTTACCTGGACGGAAACCATGCTGGGTCTCATTCAGCAAGTCATTTTCTTCTAGGAACGCAATCAATCTCCTTCTGACAATTCGTTCCATGACTTTGCTAATATGTGAAGTTAGAGAGATGGGCCTGTAGTTTCCAGCCTCTGCTCTGCTTCCACCTTTATGGATAGGACATATGGTGCCTTCCTTCAGCTTTTTGGGAAGTTTACCATTTGCAAGGAAACTCTGGAAGAGTATCCGGAGTGGTCCTGCTAATTCTTGTTTACACGACTTTAAGAGGACAGCTGGGAAACCATCGGGGCCAGTTGCCGAATTTGAGCTCATTTCATTTATGGCAGCTATCACATCTTCCTCTTCAATGTCGATGTAGGTAATGGATGCAGTCCCCTTCTGCTGAGTGCTATTGTCAAAGAAATCAGCTGGGTTCTTTATCTGCATGTGACTCAGAGGAGAGGTGAAGACACTCTTGAATTGTGTACTGAGCACTTCACTTATCCATGTGGGATCTGCAGTCAGTGAGCCATTAGGCAGGAACAGGGGTCCTATCTTATACTGCACCGTAGCAGTCTCCTTTGCAAATCTATAGAAAGCCTTGGGGTTTGTTTTTATGCTTTCTACTGCTCTCTTTTCCTTCTCTGCTCTCTCCTTTTCATGGGAGAGTTTAATTTTGTTTTCTATTTCTAACAGTGTTAGTTTTAATTTAGCCCTTTTCCTATCCTCCAGTTCTCTGTTTAACTGGTTTGAGACCTTTGTTCTGTGTCTCATAAGGATTTTCCTGTCTCTAGGAATTCTATTGGCATGTTTGCTGGTCTTTCTATATGGCACGTATTTGGTGCATATGTCTTGTATGGTTGACATAAAATGACTTAGTTTGAGGTCATTGTCTTGTATAGAAAGGCTGTCGTGCCAGTTTTGATTTCGAATCTCTCTGCGAATTGACTTCCAGTCCGCCCCGTGGAAATTCAGGTTGGATATTGCTTGAGTCCTCCTGGTGGGGTGGGTGTCAGTGGGTTGTCTAGGACCATACATAGTTAATTCTATAATGTTATGATCTGAGAGAGACGTGGGCGTTATTTTCACATTATGGATTAGGCTCACATTGTTTGTGAAGCAGAGATCTAAAATATTGCTTCCCCTGGTTGGTTGGAGTATCACTTGTTCCATGAACAGCATGTTGGATAGTTCTAGCAATGATTTTGCCTGGCTTTGTTCATGCAGTGACATCCCAGAGAGGATGTGACCTTCAGGCCATTTAACATTTGGGAGGTTAAAGTCGCCTAGGAAAAGTATATTGATGTGTTGGTCCAGATTTGTCAGGACCTCTTCTATGCGTCTGAGGCTGTCCTCAAATTTACCTTCCTGCTTTGCGGTATTTGGTGGACGGTATGTTGAGCATACAACTACATCAATTTGTTTTATGTGTACTATTAAAGTATCACATACAGAGTTTGAGTGTGATAGTAGTAGTAGGGGTGTGACATCTTCTCGGATGTACATTGCAACTCCCCCATGACTTCTATCCCTTCTGTCTGTTCGGAGTACGGCATACTCTGGTATATTTATCTCCGCATCTGCTATATTAGGTGTTAGATGCGTTTCGGTAAGCACCATGCATATTGCTTGATTGCATGTTACTAGGTCTTTCAAGTATAGGAACTTGTCTTTGCCGCCTGTTCGTAATAGGCCCCGGATATTCAGTAGGAATATGGGTGTGATATCTGTGCAGGGGTTCCTGGTGTTAGCGGTGGCCATCCCTGATCCATCATCTGTGGTGGTCTTGGACAATGGTTCGTGTGGCGTTGACTCTGTACCCTCTGCATCCACGTTAACTGTTGTACCATTTTCTGGGCCAAGCTTAAAAAAGCTTGCTGCTCAGCTACTGCAGTTCGTACAGCCTCTGCATATAGCCTTTTTTTGGGAGCAGAAGGAATATACGGACTTCTCTCTTTGTGAGTCCTGTTGGTATTTGGTGGATTATGTGTACGTAGATTTAAGCTTTCTGGTCTCCCTTTTCTGCGCTCCCGCTTATTTTGTTGTAAGTGGTTATCTACCTTGTTTAGCTGGTGGTGTTTGGGATGGGCAAATTTGCAGTTTTGTCCCTTTTCCCCGTGCCAGCAGGTACCATTTAGGTAGAATTTACAGATCTGTTTCTTTTTCTTTTTCTCTGTGTGACGTGTTTGGGCTTGAAGCCTGTTTGTGTTTACCGTCTTCTTGTCTGTTCTCCTGTCTTTGTCGTTTGTGGTGCAGCGTTGACTGTATTCACCATGGTCATTGCATCCCTCATCAGTGGCTACAGCACTGGTGGCATCTGCCTTGTCTTGGTGATTCGTCTGGTCCTCCTGAGCCTGAGCACAGTGTGCAGGGTCTTCACTGTCCATTTTTGTGTCCGTGTCTCTCATAATGCCTTCTAGGAGGTCAAGGTGCGGTTTCACGAGCTCGTAGGAGCGAATGAGCTCCAGTTTCTTTCGATCAATTTGGGCCATTGACCTGTGGAAATTGTACCTATCCAGGCTTTCGGCTATCAGATCGTTTGCTGGTGATCCTTTGGCCAAGTTCCATGCGTGTATAAGAAGACGAACTTCTTCCAGCTGCCAGTTTCGGCGCATCTATATATATATATTATATTATTTATATTATAAATATTATATTTATATTATATATGTATATATTATATATCATATATGTATTATATATATTATATTATATATATATGTATATATTATATATATATATATATATATATATTATATACATATACATACATATACATATATATATATATATATATATATATACATATACATACATATATATATATATATATATATATATATATATATATATATATATATATATATATATATATATATATATTTATATATATATATATATATATATATATATATATACATATATATATATATATATATATATATATATATATATATATATATATATATATATATATATATATATATATATATATATATATATATAAGAGAAAAATAATTTCAAAAAGAACAATTCAAACTTTTTGAAAGATCCAAAAATAGAGAGAAAATAATTTCCAAGAAAAAATTCATCATATTCATAAAAATCAGCCAGAGCAAGTATTAAGAATATGAAAATCACAATTCAAAGAATTCGTTATAGGTATAAAGATATATATTATATTATATTATATATATATGTATATATTATATATATATATATATATATATATATATATATATATATATATATATATATATATATATATATATATATATTATATATACATATATATACATATACATATATATATATATATATATATACATATACATACATATAAAAATGGAGAAAATATTTTAAAATTAAAATTGAATTTAATACAAAATTGAATTCAATACATACATGTGTTTCAAAAGACAATACAAATATGTAAAAAAAAATATGATAATAATAATTATAATTAGAGTTATGCATCGTCATTCTCATTAGTGTGAAGAATTTTTAGGAAGAACATCAAAAAAGTTTTTATTAAATTCAATAAGGAAATACAGATGAGATAATAGAGTTCTATATTTAAGAGATGAGGAATTATGTACATTATCTATATTATTTACATTATTTACATTTGACGGATATTTGTCCTCATCTTGTTTGTTGCTAAGACAACGTTTCGGCTGATATACCCTCCAGCCTTCATCAGGTGTGTTGGGGAAATTTCGAACTTGGGTTCTCATTCCTAAGGTATTTTTCGATGTTATTATTATTATTATTATTATTATTATTATCATTATTATTATTCAAGCCACTGCCTGGTTCGAGCTCGGAATCTTGTTGTTAGTAGCCTGCGCTCTTAACCACTACGCCATATGCCAGAGAGGAAGTTGTCACAGATCTTGATCAAGAACAATGATCACTTTACACCAATAAAGTACAGACAACTGACTCAACACTACAGTAAACTACCAAACATGTACGGTCTCCCTAAAATTCACAAGGATGGTATTCCATTAAGGCCTATAGTGAGCTGTAGAGGTTCAGCATGTCATCCACTGAGCCGCTTCCTTATGGATATAATCAGTCCATTAGCAGTAAAGTCAACATCGTACGTGTAGAATTCTACCCACTTCACAGAATTGATCAAGGATACCCCCATTGAATCCAACCAGGTGGTGAGTCGAGATGAGATAAGTCTGTTCACCAAAGTCCCAACTGGTGAAGCACTATTGGTGATTCAAGAAAAACTAGTGACAGACACTCATCTAAAAGAACGCACTATTATACCAATAAGAAAGTTGATGGAAATGTTGACCTTCATGGACACTGATATATATATCGACAAGAGTGTTTAGCTATGGGTTCGCCATTATCACAGATAATAGCCAATATATACATGGAATACTTTGAGAATTTGGCTTTAGGATCAACACCACGAAAACAAACACTATGGCTGCGTTATGTTGGTGACACCTTTATACTGTGGGCCCACCAGGAAGATGTCCAAGTGCTGTTAGATCATGTGAACTCAATAAAGCCATGCATACAGTTCACAATGGAAAAGGAAAAAAGACAATCAGCTAGCATTCCTGAACGTATTAATAATACGCACCAAGTATCGATTCAGGACATCCGTATACCGCAAGACGACCTTCACTGGACGATACCTTAACTTCAGTTCCCACCATCCATACATTGTAAAGAGAGGGATTGCTAAAGAGAGAGAGAGAGAGAGAGAGAGAGAGAGAGAGTGCCTAAAACATCGATCAAAGAATATAAGCAGCGATCGTGATACCCTCCACGAAATGATCAAACTCACTAACAATCTAGTAAGCAACAACTACCCCCAAAACATACTATCTACTCCAATTATGAAGAAAAGAGAGGATGAAACTAATAAACTGTTTACAGTCTGTCTACCTTATGTGAAAGGCCCCTCCGAAAAGATTCAAAAGATATGCGGCCCATATGACATCAGGACAGTATTCAAGAGTAATACAACACTTCGCAAATATCTCCTTTGGGTAAAACCACCAATAGAAGAGAATGTGACCAAAAACTGTGTGTACTCCATCCCATGCAGCTGTGGTAGGTTATACAAAGGCGAAACATGTTGCCCCCTCAAAATAAGGGTAGAGGAACATCGCAAAGCTGTGACACGAGGAGATATTGATAAATCGGGTATGGCTGATCATGTATAGAAACATGGAGACCACTTTCCCCTGTGGGATGAAGTTAAAATAATAGACAGAAAACACCACTGGAAAATACGAAAACTAAAAGAAGCAGCACATATGCTAGGACACAATAGCTTCCTAAGCAGACCGAGTGCAGATATGAATAGCATATGGGAACCGGTATTAAGGAAGGATAGGAGATTATTAGATTTATAAGCCCTAAAATTCACTCCAAAATTACCTACGGGCATATAGAGTAGTGGTTAAGAGCGCGGTCTACTAACTCCAAGATTCCGTGTTCAAATAATAATAATAATAATAATAACATAAAAAAATATGAAACATAATGTAAACAAAAACACATGTATGTAGCAGATATAAACAACACGTTCACTAACAGAAAAAAGCCATAGAGAATCAGACGTATACATATTTATATTGAAAACGAAAAAAATATATTATTAGAAGCTTCTAACTAAATAACAAAACTATATTTAAATTGATTCAATATTTGAACATATATGATTTATTAAAAAAAATAAAATTATTAATAATAACTTTTTCCTTCATATATTTGTTTCTTATTCATTCATTTTTGAATATCTCCCCTGAGCCGGGAGATTTTTGAGTGGGAGATTTTTTTGAATAAATCATATATGTTCAAATATTCAATCAATTTAAATATAGTTTTGTTATTTAGTTAGAAGCTTCTAATAATATATTTTTTTTTTCGTTTTCAATATAAATATGTATACGTCTGACTCTCTGTGGATTTTTTCTAAACGTGTTGTTTATATCTGCTACACACACGTGTTTTTGTTTCCATTATGTTTCGTCTCGATCTTTTACTATTTTTTAAATATATCCGTTAGACTTTTTAAGTTATAGTTTTTTGCACAAATGGACTTGCGTACACATTGATATATCTTTCTTTTTCGTCTCCCTTATTATCATTTTTCCCTTTTAGAACTTGTTTGTGGATATCAAGTTTAATTTTTCCCAATCACCCCATCTATTTTTCCTTATTGAATTTTATTTATAACTTTTGAGATGTTCTTCCTAAAAATTCTTCCCACCGATGAGAATGGCAATGCATAACTCTAATTATAATAATAATAATAATTTTTTTTTCTTAAATATTTGTATTGTCTTTTGTATTCAATTTTGTATCAAATTCAATTTTGATTTTAACATATTTTCTCCATTTTTATACTTGTTTAAGGTAACTTTATATATTATATATATTATATATATTATATATTGTATTATATATATATATATATATATATATATATATATATATATATATATATATATATATATATATATATATATATATATATATATATATATATATATATATATTGTATATATAAATATATTTATTATATATATTATATATGTATATGTAGGAGTGGCTGTGTGGTCAGATTTTCTAAGGATGGACAGGCAGAGATATCCAGTCATTGTCGAGGGACGTCCCCCGAAATGTCACCTGTGTCTGGAGCCTGGTCATATTAAGAAGGACTGCCCCCAGGACCAGAGTAAGGTCCTGGAACAGTTAATAAATGTTGTTCCCCCCGCTCTCCCAGTGGAGGGAGAGACGGAGAAAGTCGAGGAGGTTTCCACCTCCTCGAAGAAAGGGAAGAAAAGAAAGAAGGTGGGCAACAATGGTTGCTCACCGAAAGTTGTGGGCGAGGAGGAGGACCTTCTGGCTAAGGCGGAAGTACGCCCTACTCCAGTGGCCCCAAAGAAAAAGAAAAAAAAGAACGAGACACGGCCGGTGCTCGATAGTGCACCGCCGGCGTGTCCCGACACTCCGTTGGTGGGAATTGTGCCACCAACGGAGGAAAGCAGGTCGGCGGGAATTGTGCCGCCGACAGTAGAAGCTGTGGGCTCACCCTGTGAGGAAAAGGATCGGCTAATCCTATTCCGAAAGGGAGGGGCCCTGCAGAAATTTGTGAATAAAAGGAAGCGTCAGAGAGAGGGAGTCCTCACCTGTACTAAGGATCCGGACTGGCCTCCGCAGGTGTCTGCGGAGGTCGTGTCGAGTAGGCACAAAAAAGTGCGTTGGTGAATTCCTTCCTCCTCGGCGAATTCAGTATTGAAAAGTGGCCCGACCCAGACCCATCGTTTTGCTTGAGAGAAGCGAAGGCTATATCGGGCGAAAAAACCTAAGAGGACGAGTGCCTCATATTGTGTAATGAAAAATCGTAAGAAGCAAATGCCTTAATTTATGACTTTTTATGTACGAGGTTCATAGCCTCAATGTGAAAAATTAATTTTATAAAGAACAGTGTTATAGAGAAGCAAAGTTCGGCGGGCGGCTTTTGCCTTCTCTCATTATACCATCATATTTATCATCCATTTCATCTCATTAATGTTTTTGTCCAGCCCGTAGCTACTCTCTGTGTACTGCCTTTATGGCAAATTGAAATGAAATAAAGTAGCTTGCTTACGAAACACATGGTTCCGGGTTCAGTCGCACTGCGTAGCATCTTGGGCAAGTGTCTTCTACTATAGCCTCGGTCTGTGTTTGTCCCCTCACCGTCGCTTGACAACCGATGCTGGTGTGTTTACGTTCCCGTAACTTAGCGGTTCGGCAAAAAGATATCGATAGAATAAGTACTAGGCTTACAAAGAATAAGTCCTGGGGTCGATTTTCTCGACTAAAAGGTGGTGCTCCAGCATGGCCGCAGTCAAATGACTGAAACAAGTAAAAGAGTAATATAATGATATATATACGTATATATATATGCATCATATATATATATATATATATATATATATTTCAACTTCTCCAAAGTCAAATGACCAGAAGGCGTCATGCTCTCTGGAATGACTCATTGCAAACAAGCACAGGTGGAGTCCCTGCTCAACCGCACCAATGCCCTATTCATGGAGCAAGTTGTACTCAGACGAAAACACAAATAGTGATCGGTGTTCCACAGGGCACTGTCTTAGGAACCCTGATTTTCATAGTGGCCTCTCATATATGCCCTCAAATGCCCGGATAGCCATCCTTGCTAGCTATGCAGACCATACGAAAGTCTTGCAGAAAATACCGAATCCCAGCGACGTTGCACATCTGCAGAAGGTGTTGGACTCAATTTACAGATGGGCTGAGAATAATAATAAGCAGTTTGATGCTGAAAAATTCCAAGTCCTGCGCTACCAGCATCCAAAACTGAATATGAAACTTACAGGGTACACTGGTCCACAGAGAATTTTAATCCCAGAGCCTAAATCAGTGAGGAACCTGGGTAACCAGGATGTCGACAAAGTGCAGACAACTGGCTCGATGGATCTTAAGAACATTCAGAACCAGAGATAAGGAAACTATGATGGTACTCTGGAGGACATTCGTCTTCAGCCGCTTGGATTACTGCTCCCAGCTATGGTCATCCAACAGTGTAAAATTAACAGCGGACCTTGAAGCAATCCAGCGGAGCTTCACAAAGATGATCGTCTCATTGTAAGAGCTCAGCTACTGGGAAAGGCTGAAACAGCTAAGACTCTACTCTCTGGAGCGAAAGCTGGAGAGGTATGCAGTAATATACATCTGGAATATCCGGGAAGGAGTTTTGCCAAATTTTGGCATTGAAAGCTACACCAATGCCAGAATGGGTCGACACTGCATAGTTCCAAAGATCCCACGAATGCCATCAGAACTAGTTACTGCAACAGCCTGGGTTTTAGGGGCCCACAGCTTTTAAATATTCTCTCAAAGAGGCTGAGGAACCTGCACAAGGTAGATGCAGACGTTTTTAAATCAAGACTGGAGGTTTTTAAATCAAGGCAAGAGGTGCAAATGATGGTAGCTACATCAAACTCCACTCTTCACCAAGTGCCACATATTGGAGAAGGCACTCAGTAATAACAGTGTAGCAAAACGACGGTGCATCATTATGGCCACAGCTCTGAGCTGAAACTACAAATTAAATCAGAAGACTAATCAATGAATTCCAAGATTCCTTCACTGACAAGGAAAAAGAGTATATATGCAACTCTGTAATAAGAGAGAGGAATTTTTATGGATTACCTAAAATGCACAAAAGCTCCGAAATACAAAATGTCATAAATAAGCAGAAAAACCAATACGTAAAAATACTAAGGCCTGCTGACCTCAAACTAAGGCCAATAGTTGCTGGACCTCAAGCACCAACGCAACAGCTAAGTCATTTTCTAGATATACTCCTAAAACCTTTGTGCCAATTAATACCCAGTTATATACGGGATGGCATAGATTTCATCCAGCACATTCATCCCACTGTTACAAAAGGCACTATACTGGCAAGTTTTGATGTCACTAATCTCTATACCAATATTCTTCACACTTTAGGCCTAGAAGCAATTAAACACTGGGTGCAAAAACATAGAGAACGGATAAATGAACGCTTTAAGACTAACTTCATCACCAAGGCCTCACGTCTAGTACTAGAGGAAAATACCTTTAAATTCGACTATAAAACATCGGAAGATAAAGGGCACGGCTATGGGTACGCGATTTGCGCCCTCATATGCAAACTTAGTTATGAGATACTTAGAAGAAAAGCTCTATGAGGAAGTAGAAAAAAAACGTTTGATCAGGAATACAAGAAATATATAATTAAAAAGTGGAAACGATTCCTTGATGATTACTTCATCTTTTGGGAAAAATCGAATGAAGATCTAAATATATTTAACAATATACTGAACACACTTCACCCTTCCATCAAATTCACAACGGAATCCAATTGCAATGAACTACCATTTCTGGATATCCACATAAAAATACAAAACTGCACAGTTACAACAGACATAGTTTACAAAAAAAAAACAAAAAAAAAACAGACACACACCAATATTTAAATTTCTACTCTTGCCATCCATCACACATCAAAAGAAACATCCCATCCAGCATGGCTAGACGCATCTGTGCTATAGTAAGTGACCCTAAAACACGTGAAATCAGACTCAACGAACTCAAAGGCTTCCTTACCATACAAAAATACCCCTTAGGCTTAATTAATGAAGGTATTAAAAAGGCGATGAAACTGGATATCACCCAACTACGGACACCTAAGGAAAAAGTTAATGAAAGCACGATTCCGTTCATTAACGCATAAAGTCCTGGAATAACTAACATATTCCGCGTCATAAAATCAAACTTGCCTATACTCTTACAAAACCCCAAAATGAAAACTCTGATTGAAAAAAACACCTTACGGAATAACAGACGCCAGCCAAAAAATCTTAAAAGACACCTCACAAGGGCAGAATTCAGATCAGATAATAAACCAGAATTCATAGTAAAAGAATGTGGAGATAAGAGATATGGAACGTGTAACAATACCAACAACTTCAAGTACATAGAAAGTGGTTTCCACATAAAGTTCAAGAGCGCATCCATTTTAAAAAATAAATGCAGATATCAACTGTAAAACGCAAAACCTCTTATACTGCATTACCTGCCCAAACTGTAAAGAAAATTACATTAGCGAAACGAATAACTCACTCTGCCAACGTGCAAGAATCCACAGGCAACATATCCGGCAAGAACTACGAAAGATTCCATTGAGTAAATATCTAGAAATATGCGGAGACGGAAAGTTTAGAATCTTGCCCTTTTACAAATGTACACGGGACGATCCGCAATACCGAAAGGCAATGGAACTACACTTCATAAAAAGATTCTCTCCGAAGTTAAATGTTTGAAAGAGAAAAAAAGATAAGCAAAGAGTACGTTTTGTATGTATGTATATATGTATGGGTATGATATGATGTATATAGTTATTTTATTTTACTTACTAATTGATTTTTCAAATTATTAATTTACAAATATTATACTAATGTATTCTCGTGCAGAACTACACCTTACCAAAAATAACTCTATGACAAGAATATATTCTAAATATAACTCAAAGAATATAAAAAGAAAGGACTAAAACAGAAAGGTTAGGAAAACATTTTATATTTTTTATTTTTTATTTCCTATTCTCTATTTTTTTTCTTTTCTTTC